>NC_133537.1:185666402-185886402 GCF_048544455.1 Silene latifolia | reverse complement strand
GTTTTCATGCCCCTTGAATTTAGGGGTATCCGCCATGTTGAAGTTGGTTGGAAACTTGGAACTCACAGCCTCATATTTGCGATTGTTCTCCCTATAAATGTCATCCCCTTTGAGATACATAAATTGTTCCTCCAAGTATTGGAGTCGTTTCTCAGCTGCAGTCATACCTATGGGAGGGTTTTCGTCACTGAAGTTGTTCACGAAGTCATCGGCTATTTCACTTTCTCGAGGAGGCATCCTCATTTCAACGGCATATATTCGGCCCTCAACGGTGTCAAGGCGATCATACACTTGGTCTTGAGTAACTTGGAGACGAGCTAGCGCGGCTAGGATTTGATCATTACCATTCTGGAGTTGGTTAAAGTTCGCGTCGCTTGTTTCAGGCATCTTGGAAACTGAATAAGAGATCGACGACGAATTAAAACACGATCGACCATTCTAGCACACTTACTCGAAAAGAAATGTTTTGACTCGTGAAGTGGGAGTGTGGCACTTGTGTCAGTGAGTTTTGAGGAAAGGACAAAGTTTGAAAAATGTTGGTCCTAGTCAACTTTAGTGTAGTTGTGGGAGTGAACTCGAAGTGAGGTTTTGAAATGGGTTTTGAGGCCCGAATTTTGACTCGACAATTGGACGGAGTTTCGACTTGTTTTGTGCTAATATTAGGCCCATATTTCGAAACTTTTTTTTTTTACATTTTAAAAGGGATTTTGAATTTACAAAAATCGTCATGGTTTTGTTTAGAAAATGGTGATCACATATGGTGCAAACAATATACAAGCATTATAACGGGATGCTGAGTGCATTTAGAACGGTTTTGGTTTAAAGGGTGGGTTGCCATACCGAACAATCAAACCCGAAGTCTGTGGAGAGGCTCGTACCAAACAAGAGTAAGGCCGATTCCTAGTCCATTTCCTCAAGTAGTGAAAGTCTTTGATACAAACAAGAGTAAGTACCATGATATGGATGACGTCAATCGCTATCCATCCTTAGGCCCAAATAAGAATTAGGACCGTTTAGACGGGACGATTGGTCGAATGGGTTGGGTTGGGCTTAGGAAGGCCGAATAAAACGATCTAGGAAGACCGAGTTATGAAAACCGACAAATGTCTTGTACAAACTATTCCCTAACCTTGTTCAAGTTTCACCCTTTTGGCTACACGTAAGTGTATTGTCCCCAGCGGAGTCGCCAAACTGTGGACGTGGGCCCATGGGGGCGCTTGGGGGAGAACAAGTGTTTGCATTTGTGGAGTCGCCACCAATTTATTGTGGAAAATTGGAAACCGTTCGAATACCTCGTGCCATGTCAAGACACAAAGTAGTGACATGAACACCAAGAACTCGTTACCCTTAGCATTCTATGTCTAGAATGACTCTCGTTGATGCCAATGAACACGGATGTTCACAGAGATCTGGAGTAAGGGGTGAGGGTACGTATTAGGAAGCTCTTTTGATCGAACACCTAATCCCGCCCGCCTCGATAGCGGCCTCTACTAATGATTAGGGAAAATCGTCTATACTTGATATATTGTCGATTATATGCATGCTATGCAACATCCATTAGATTAATCCTAGCATGTGAGAATTAACTAAGTCGGTGAACAAGTAATTTAACATGCAATTGGGTCAAAGTTGGAGATTTAAGTTGATTACATGTGAAAGCATACAATACAATATAAGAAATACAATAAAGAAAAATTACAATAATTACATTGGATTAAATGATTTATGTCGAAAATGCTTCTAAAATGGATAATTTGATAAAGAAAGAAATAAACGAATTAACGAACAGGAATTAAAGTGATAATACGATTAGTAGTTAATTAATACGTAATTAAGTCAAGGCAACACGGGAGTTCAGAGACAGAAATCAACCAGGAACAGGCGCAGCAGTTGCTGCGTCTGTTCCTTGGCTCAGTTTTGTCTGTGAAGCCGGAATTGCAAGTCGTTAATGTTCGTTGGTGATTTATGGCTTGATTATGAATATTTGAATCGGATGGAAGTGATTAGCAGGTTATTTACATGTGATTGAGGTCATGAAAACAATAAACACGGATGAAACTAATTAGAACGAATTATTACAAGGTTTAAAGATTAATTATTAAATTAAACAAACCAAACAAATTAATCAGGTTAAACATGTTATTAATGACAGATTAATGATGGTGACGATGAACAGAAGGTGAAAAATATATCAACGACGAATTCCAGAGACTCAATATGGATGAATCGAACCTCTAAAAACCGAATTTGATTTTAATGGCGAAAACCCGTAAATATGAATTACTTGGGATTTAAGTCGGGAATTATGATGAATTAAACATTAATGATGATGAATAATACATGCTACATGTTAGAATTATTACACTTAAGTTATTATGTTCAAAGAATCAAAGAACAAACGAAAGAAAATAAAAAGACGAATTGACAAAAGACAAAGGAAGAAGAAAGGAAGCAGGAACTGCGGCAGCCTCACGAAGAGGCGCAGCAGGTGCTGCGTCCCTTCGAAGAGGCGCAGCAGTTGCTGCGTCCTTTCTCGACGGTCATCTTCTGGTAATTCGTAAAAAAAGGATTTAAATTATGGTTTTAGAAATCGGTTTTAGAAATACTTTCGACATAAATCTTACAATATTTATTACAAAAGTAAAGAACAATAAAAAAATAGGGATTTACACCCTCAGACTTACATGTTTGACGAAACGAGATGAACTAAGTATACGTTTTAGTGATGCTCGACTCGAATGTAGACGAAAGTGCCCTCGTAAGAGGAAAACGAATAAGATTGATTAAAGTTGATTATGGTGGAGTTGGTCAAATTGGTCAGTCATGCAAAACGAGGCTGGTACTCAGAAGGATCCGAGCTCACGTGGTCGAATGTTCAAGCACGTAGACGCCAAAAAGTAAGAACGTGGTCTAGAATGCAAAGGGAGAAGAGAAGGGCGGACACTCGCGTGAGAAATATGTGAGACCGAAGGTCTCTATTTATACTAATCACGCGGAGGAAGTAGGGTTTTCGGAGAAACTTTGGAAGTGAATCTCGAAAAGATATGAAAAATATGCAGAAAAGGACTTGGGAAGAGGCGCAACAGGCACTGCGTCTCTTGGAAGAGGCGCAACACCTGCTGCGTCCTTTCCCAAGTGGTTTCCTCCTGCGGAAGAAAGATTTCCGTGTTTTGGTTATGGACTAACGGATTAATCTTGTTTTCCTTAATATTTTGTATGAATATTACGGGAAATTATTTGCCAAAGATTAAAAGATTGCAAAATATGGAATAGAAATATCCGGAACATTCCAGAACATTCTGACTCGGTTTTAGATAATGAAGACGGTTTTATGACCCGGACTCCAAATGTACTCTAATTACTGCCAAAACGACCGTATCGGCACGTAGATGACAATTAAGAGGTAGACAAAAGTGTTTGAGCGATCACTTGACGATAAACTTACGAACTGTCACAAATCGTTCCGCATACCAAACATGCGGCCCAATCATCACTGGGTGGTTTGCGGGAGGTGCAGAAATGAGGTATCTACAATTATCTTGTGTTTTTTTTTTAGTATAAGCCTTAGTAGGCTTTATGCTTTTGAAAGCCTTAAATGGCTTTTGTAAATATTTTTCTAATATTAATGAAATAGTATTATGTCTATTTGTTTGTTTACTGTCATTAGCATTCAATACATTTTATATATGCTATATTAAAATGGACAACAATATTTCCTATGAACATTAGCAGTAAAATAAATGTTCCTTTAAAGGCATGATAATGGACATTGGCAGGAATACATTATATATGAACCTTTATTTGTACGAAATAAATTACCAATCTTTGTAGAGCATATTAGAATTGGATTACTGCATTGTTGATGCAATAATATTCAATATACTTACTTACTTAACTACTGTTGAAGCATACGATGAGTACAAGTGATGCAACTACGTCTTCTTCTACAAATAACAGCTTTAAAACACCAAGAACAAGAATTGAAACATTAAATACACTCCAGTACATTCCATTCTGTCTAGAGGAAAAGAAACCTAAAGTAGGACAAGTATTCGAAACGCTAGAATCAGCAGAGTTATTCTACAAAGAATATTGTACAATCTGTGGGTTTACGCCAAGACTTGCAACAACAAAAAGGATTAAAGGCAATGAGTTACCAAACAGTTTTGCATTAAGGAATGTTGTCTACAATAGGCAAAGTGTAAAGGAAGTTGGAAAAGGAAGAGGACTGATACCGATACTGATACTGCTGACAATGATGCACAATTTGATGTGACAGACATAAGCCGTGTGAGGCCGATTACAAGAATTGACTGTCGTGCATTAGTGCAGTTCAAATACCAAGAAAATGGAACTTATATTGTTACCAGATTTGATGAAGCCCATAACCATCCACTTGCTTCGCCTAAATCTACAATATTCTTGAAAGGAAACCGAAAAATGACAGAGGTACAGAAACAATTTGTCACAAAGGTAAAGGTGCTAAAACTAGGTGGTGTGAAAGCCTATAGAGGTTGGAAGGAGCTGTGTGGAGGTTACAACAACATTGGTGCTACTGAGGTTGATTTCAAAAACTTTGTCAGGGACATCAAAACCTACATTGGTAATTTTGATGCGCAAATGTTTGTTGAGAATCTTATTGGGAAAAAAGACACATGCAGTTCATTTTACTTTGATTTTATAGTAGATGAAAACAAGTGCCTGGCTGGAGTGTTTTGGGCAGATCCGATCGGCATAAACAACTACATGCTGTTCGGTGAGGTGTTATCAGCAGATGCTACATATGGAACAAACAAGTACGATATGGGGTTTGTGCCTTTCACAGGAGTTGATCACCATAAAAGGTGCATAACCTTTGGAGCTGGGTTGATAGGTGATGAAAGTATTGAGTGTTACACATGGCTGTTTAAGACATTTTTGGAAGCAATGGGCGGGTGCCAGCCGAGAATTATAATTACTGATCGGGACAAATCAATGAAGTCGGTAGTCCCGGAAGTGTTGAAGGAGTCAACACAGAGACTGTGCATGTGGCACATAATGAAGAAACTAAGAGAAAAAGTGAGTTATCAACTATTTCAAGATGAGGATTTTAAGACCAGGCTCAATAGGTGTGTTTGGAACAACCAACTTGAGCCTGATGAATTAGAAGAACAATGGGGGAAGATAATGTCTGATTATCAACTTGTAGAACACGAGTGGTTTTTATATTTGTACGATCTCAGGGAACAGTGGATCCCTGCCTATTTTAAAGATGTTTCAATGTCTGACTTGATGAGGGTTACTTCTAGGTCTGAGAGTGAAAACAGTTTCTTTGACAGGTTCCTCACACCTCATTTGACCTTTGTTGAGTTTTAGGTTTGCTATGAGAGTGCCTTGGAAGCACAAAGACACAAGCAGTCCAAGTTGAACAGTGACAACAAACACTCTGAAATCCCACGGAAAACAAAGTCAAACCTTGAAGTCCATGCTTCTGAAATATACTCGCACAACATTTTCAAAGACTTCCAAACAGAATTGGATGCAGCTTTGTCTGATTGCCGTTTTAAAGATGTGGAGAAGATTGATGAGACAAAAATATATATTCTAACAGACTTGCAGATGCCAAATAAGTCATGGAACGTAACATATTCACCAGATAACATGGAGATTACTTGTTCATGTTCTATGTTTCAGAGAATGGGCTTTATGTGCAGGCACTGCCTTTGGATTCTACACAACCAAGATTTTCAGAAAATACCAGAACAGTACATAATGCAAAGATGGACAAAAGCTGCAATGAGTAAGAATGTCTTTGATAAAGATGCCAAATTGATAGATGTCTCTCAAAAGTTTTCTGACCAAAAAAGTTTGAGTACTGAGCTGTGGCAAGAAGTTTATTCTTGTGTCAGCATAGCTGAGTGTGATGATAATGGCATGAAGCTTTTGATTGAAAAACTGAGAGATATTAGATTGGATATGATTAGTAACAGAAGTCTTCCAGCAAAGAAGAAAGACAAGATGAAAGAAATAGAAAAGTACGTGGGCTGCAAAATACCTCAGAAGTTGGTGATTCATGTTCCTAAAAAATATAAAAACAAGGGTAGGACCAAGGGCAAGAGAATTGAATCACAAATGTTAAAAGCCCTAAAGAAGAGAGAAAAAGAGAAGAGGTACTGCAAAACATGTGGCCGCCAAGGACACAACTCTAGGACTTGCAAAGAAACAAACCATCTGATAGGTATGTATAATTTGGTTTCTTGTTAAAGCATATTACATTAATGTTAAATAATTATTAAATTATACAAGTATAGCGCATAGTGTTTACCTTCCAAAATCATCACTCTTATATGGAGGCACATAAACTCTTTGTGCAATGAATATTATGGTTGTTCTGAAGGCACAGATGAGAATTTCAGTAATGTATATTTGGTTAACATTGAATGTATATCAATTTAGTTGTTCATTTTGGCCATTTCCCCTTATAAGATCTAATATTTAATTTACATTCTATTGCATATTCACCAAATACCACCATGAAGATGACGACGATGAAGGAGATGAATCTGATCATGTGGAGGACGACGATGAAGAAGATGAATCTGATAACGAAGTGGAAGGTGCAAATTTTTGATCAAGGATAGACATCCATAATATACACTACGAGAACATTCTTAAAGGCTTGTATGTACAATTCGATTTTACTGCCAAAGTACATTACTCTTATAGGCAAAGTATATTACATTTGTATTAAAGGATTATTATTGTTGTTCTGCAAGGAACTGTGGACGCGGGCCACGGGGGCGCTTTGGAAACAAGCGTTTGCATTGTGGAGTCGCCACCAATTTATTGTGGAAAATTGGAAACCGTTCGAATACTTCGTGCCATGTCAAGACACAAAGTAGTGACATGAACACCAAGAACTCGTTACCCTTAGCATTCTATGTCTATAATGACTCTCGTGGATGCCAATGAACACAGATGTTCACAGAGATATGGAGTAAGGGGTGAGGGTACGTATTAGGAAGCTCTTTTGATCGAACACCTAATCCCGCCCGCCTTGATAGCGGCCTCTACTAATGATTAGGGAAAATCGTCTATACTCGATATATTGTCGATTTAAATGCATGCAATGCAACATCCATTAGATTAATCCTAGCATATGAGAATTAATACTAAGTCGGTTATCACGTAATTTAACATGCAATTGAGTCGAAGTAGGAATTAAGATTGATTACATGTGAAAGCATATAAACAATGCGATAAAAGAAATACAATAATACAATAAAGAAAATTACAATAATTACAACGGATTACTGATTTATGTCGAAAATACCTTTAAAAACGGATAATTTGGGAAAAAGAAGAATAAATAAATTAACGAACAGGAATTAGGCGATAATACGAATACTAGTAGATTAATACGTAATCTAATTAAACTAGGTCAAGGCAGATCGGAAGTTCAGAGACATAAATCAACCTGGAAGAGGCGCAGCAGAGTGCGCCTCCGAAGAGGCGCAACGATTCTTTGCGTCGTTCAGTGAGTTAAGGCGTGAAGCGGAATCGCAAATCGTTAGTATTCGTGGGTGAAATTTAATGAATTATCATGATATTCGACTCGGATGAAAGTGATTTAATACATTAATTACATGTGAATGAGTCATAAAAGCGATAAAACATGGATGGGACGAATGTAAACGAATTAATTACATGAATGAAAGATTGATTAGTGACATGAGTGAAATAATTAGGTTAAATATAATGAATTAATGAAGAACTAATGACCAACATGATAAACAGATGGGAATATACCAAAGATCGAATTCCAGAAACTCGATATGAATGAATCGAATCTCTAAAACCCGGATTCACTTTAATGACGAAAACCGGCAAATATTGGATTATAAGGGATTTAAGTCGGGATTTAACGATGAATTATATACTAACAGTGATTAACAATATGTTGAATTATTATGTGAACGAAACAAGAGCAAATAATAACGAAAGACAACAAAGAAACGAAACTAACAGAGGACGAAGGAAGAAGAAAGGAAGCAGGAACTGCGGCAGCCTCACAAAGAGGCGCAGCAGGTGATGCGTCCCTTCGAAGAGGCGTAGCAGTGTTTGCATCCTTTCTCGACGTCTGTCTCCTGATAATCCGTAAAAAAGGTTTTAAACATGGTTTTACAAATCGGTTTTTAGAAGTACTTTCGACATAAACCTTACATGATGATTACAAAAAGTAAATAACGATAAATAAAGAAGGATTTACACCCTCAGACTTACATGTTTGACGAAACGAGATGAACTAAGTTTATGTTTTAGTGATGCTCGACTCGAATGTAACGAAAGTGCCCTCGTAAGAGGAAGACGAACAGATTAATTAAGTTGATTATGGTGGAGTTGGTCAAATTGGTCGGTCATGCAAAACGAGGCTGGTACTCAGAAGGATCCGAGCTTACGTGGTCGAAAGTTCAAGCACGTAGACGCCAAAAAGTAAGAACGTGGTCTAGAATGCAAAGGGAGAAGAGAAGGGCGGACATTCGCGTGAGAAATATGAGGATCGAAGGCTCCTATTTATACTAATCACGTGAAGGAATTAGGGTTTTCGGAGAGACTTTGGAAGTGAATCTCGAAAAGATATGAAAAGATACGAAAAATACGCAGAAAAGGACTTGGGAAGAGGCGCAGCACCTGCTGCGTCTGTTCCCAAGTGGTTTCCTCCTGCGGAAGAAAGATTTCCGTGTTTAATTTATGGAATAACGGATTAATCTTATTTTCCTTAATATTTTGTGTGAATATTACGGGAAATTATTTACCAAAGATTAAAAGATTGTGAAATATGGTGTAGATACCTTATTTCTGCACCTCTCCCAAACCACACGGTGATGATTGGGCCGCATGTTTGGTACGCGGAACGATTTGCGACAGTTCGTAAGTTTATCGTCAAGTGATTGCTCAAACACTAATGTCTACCTCTTAGTTGTCATCTACGTGCCGATACGGTCGTTTTGACAGTAATTAGAGTATATTTGGAGTCCGGGCCTAAACACGTCTTCATTTTCTGATAACCGTAAAATCCCGAGTCAGAATGTTCTGGAATGTTCCGGATATTTCTATTCCATATTTTATAAATATTTCACAATCTTTATTATTTGGTAAACAATTTTCCGTAATATTCATACAAAATATAAAGAAAAACCAAATTATTCCGTCCTTCCATAACTTAAACACGGAAATCTTTCTTCCGCAGGAGGAAACCACTTGGGAACAGACGCAGCAGGTGCTGCGCCTCTTCCAAGAGACGCAGTGACTACTGCGCCTCTTCCCAAGTCCTTTTCGGCGTATTTTTCGTATCTTTTTCATATCTTTGCGAGATTCACTTCCAAAGTCTCTCCGAAAACCCTAATTTCTCCACGTGATTAGTATAAATAGGAGCCTTCGCTCCTCATATTTCTCACGCGAGTGTCCGCCCTTCTCTTCTCCCTTTTCATTCTAGACCTTTGTTCTTACTTTTTGGCGTCTACGTGCTTGAACATTCGAACACGTAAGCTCGGATCCTTCTGAGTACCAGCCTCGTTTGCATGACCGACCAATTTGACCAACTCCACCTCAATCAACTTAATTAATCTAATCGTTTTTCCTCTTACGAGGGCACTTTCGTCTACATTCGAGTCGAGCATCACTAATCGATAACTTAGTTCTTCTCGTTTCGTCAAACATGTAAGTCTGAGGGTGTAAATCTCTCTTTTATTTATTGTTATTTACTTTTTGTATCATCATTAATGTAAGGTTTATGTCGAAAACATCTCTTAAAACCGATTTCTAAAACCGTGCTTTAAAACCTCTTTTACGGATTTCCAGAAGACAAACCGTCAAGAAAGGACGCAGCAACTGCTGCGCCTCTTCGAAGGAGCGTAGTTCCTGATGTGCCTCTTCGTGAGGCTGCCGCAGTGCCTGCTTCCTTTATTCTTCCTTTGTCCTCTGTAATTCGTCAAACTTTTATTTGTTTTCGTTTGTTTTCTTTAATTCTTCGATATAATAGCATAATAATTTCACATGTATATTGTCTATCATCATTAATACGTTTAATTCATCGTTAATCCCGACTTAAATCCCTTATAATCTCATATTTGCGGGTTTTCGTCATTAAACTCAATCCGGGTTGTAGAGATTCGATTTGTTCATATTGAGTTTCTGGAATTCGATCTTTGATATATTTCTATCTGTCTATTGTCGTATTCGTCATTAATTTGTCATTAATTCGTCATATTCAACCTAATTAGTTCACCTATGTCACTAATCAATCGTTCATTCTTGTAAATAATCCGTCTTTAATCCGTCTCATCCATGTTTTGTTGCTTTTATGACCATCAATCACATGTAAATAACCTATTAATCACTTTCATCCGAGTAAATATATTAATTATCCATTAAAATCACCAATTATCATTAACAATTTGCAGTTCCGGCTTCTCAGCCAGAACTCACCCTTGGAACAGACGCAGCATCTGCTGCGCTTCTTCCAGAGGGCGCGATCTCCCGCTTTGTTCGGATGATTTCGTCTCAACTCCGTTGTTGCTTGACCTAGTTTAATTAGCTTACGTATAATTGACTATTATCCGTATTATCGCCTACTGATCTGTTGGTTGATTCTTTCTCTTATTCTTTTTCTCAAATTATCCGTTTCAAAGGTGTTTTCGACATAAATCAATGAAACCAGATGTAATTGTTGTAATTTTTATTTTAATTTTCTATCATTGTAATATTTATCGCATTTGTATGATTTGTTTACGTGTTTTCACATGTAATTAAGCATTAAATCCCGATTCGACCCAATTGTATGCTAAACTATTTGTTCACCGACTTAGTCTAATTCTCACATGCTAGGATTAAAACTTGGATGTTGCATTGCATGCATATAATCGACGATATATCGAGTATAGATGATGTCCCTAATCATTAGTAGAGGCCGCTATCGAGGCGGGAGGGATTAGGTGTTCGATCAAAAGAGCTTGCTAATACATACCCTCACCCCTTACTCCAGATCTCTGTGAACATCCGTGTTCATTGGCATCCACGAGAGTCATTCTAGACATAGAATGCTAAGGGTAACGATTGCTTAGTGTTCATGTCTCTACTTTGTGTCTTGACATGGCACGAGGTATTCGAACGGTTCCAATTTCCCATAAAATTGGTGGCGACTCCACAAAATGCAAACGCTTGTTCTCTCCTTCCAAGCGCCCCCGTGGGCCCCGGTTGTCCACAGTTTGGCGACTCCGCTGGGGATAATACACTTACGTGTAGCCAAGGGTGAAACTTGAACAAGGTTAGGGAATAATTTGTACAAGACAATTGTCGGTTTTCATAAGTCGGTCTTCCTAGACTGTTTTATTCGGCCTTCCTAGGCCCAACTCAACCCATTCGACCAATCGTCCCGTCTAAACGGTCCTAATTCTTATTTGGGCCTAAGGATGGATAGCGATTGACGTCATCCATACCATGATGCTTACTCTTGTTTGTATCAAGGACCTTCACTACTTGAGGAAATGGACTAGGAATCGGCCTTACTCTTGTTTGGTACGAGCCTCTCCACAGACTTCGGGTTTGATTGTTCGGTATGGCAGCCCACCTTTTAAACCAAAACCCTTTTAAATGCACTCAGCATCCCGTTATAATGCTTGTATAAATGTTTGTACCTTACGTGATCACCATTTCTAAACAAAACCATGACGATTTTTGTAAAAATAAAAACCCTTTTCTAAACAGAAATTTCGAAAAAGGCCATTGATTAGCGCAAAACCCAGTCAAAACTATGTCCGTTTGTCGAGTCAAAATTCGGGCCCAAGCCCATTTTAAAACCTCACTTCGAGTCCACTCCTACAACTACACTATAGTTGACTAGGATACACATTTTCAAAACTTTGTCTTTTCTTCAAAGCTCACTCAACACAAGTGGCACACACCCACTTCAAGAGTCAAAACATTTCTTCTCTTTGCAAGTGTATTAGATTGGTCGATCGTGTTTTGATTCGTCGTCGATCTCTTATCCAGTTTTCAAGATGCCTGAAAGTGACGCTAACTTTAATCAACTTCAAGATGGTAATGATCGAATCCTAGCCGCATTAGCTCAAATCCAAGTTACCCAAGATCAAGTGTATGATCGTCTTGACACCATCGAGGGCCGGATCTACGCCGTAGAGGGGAGGTTGCCTCCTCAAGAAAGTGAAGTAGTAGGTGACTTCGCGAGTGAATCCAAGGACGAAAATCCTCTCATGGGAATGACTGTAGCTGAGAAAAGACTCCAATACTTAGAGGAGAAATTGATGTACCTTAAAGGAGATGACATTTATAGGGAGAATAATCGCAAGTATGAGGCCGTCAATTCTAAATTGCCAACCAACTTCAATATGACGGATATCCCTAAATTCAAGGGGCACGAGAACCCTTTGAACCACATCCGTGCCTTCAAGGATTACATGTCTATCAAAGGCATCAAACCCGAGATGTTCTTAAGGATCTTTCCTTCATCTCTTGACACCATCCCAAAGCAATGGTTCTACTCTTTAGAAAACAAGAAGATCGCTACTTGGGAAGATGCGGCGATCGAGTTTGCTAAGCAATATGCGGATAATGCCGAGATCCAAGTTAACATGCGCACTCTAGAGGTTCTTACCCAAAATGACAAAGAAGGATTCACCGACTTCCTAAGTAGGTGGAGGAAGACTAGTACCCAACTAGTTGAACGCCCGGATGAGGCTACCCTTGTGGAGAAGTTCGTGGACAATCTCAAACCCCTCTATGCCAATCATTTGAGATACCAAAACATCAAAACTTTCAAGGACTTAACCGTATTAGGAACAAGGATTGAAGATGACATCTGTAAAGGGCTCTTGTCCAAAACGGTAGGTCGAGGATATCAAGGCTCAACAAGTCGTTCATACGGCTCCACTAGCAAGACCGATGAAGTTAACCTTCTTGAGCCATCCAAGAAAAGTACCCCACCACGGAAATTCACAAATCTTGGGGACACTTACTCCAACGCTCTTAAGAGGTTAATGAAGCAAGGCAAAATCCAACCCATAGGACTTACTCCCGAACCCGAAAAGAAATCCAAATTCTGGGACGAGAACTCGTACTGTGAATACCATAGGGGCAAGGGGCATAACACAGAAAAATGCTACAAATTGAAAAATGTGCTTCAAGACATGATTGAAGATGGTCGACTACCAATACCGCCGGGAGGTAAACCCAACAACACTCAGAACCCTCTTGGGATTCTAGTGATCACAAGTGAAGAATCTACCATAGATTGTTCACACCTCATTTCTCCAATTGAAGATGAGATCCACGCAATTGAGAATGAAGGGTTCTACTCTACTATCTCCCCTACCATTTCCGACTTCGTCACATGAGCAAGGAGTGTGGATAGGCAAGTTTGGGAATTAGAAAATGTGGTGACGACTTTACATGATCCCAACGCAACACCCAAGGAGCATGTGCCACTAATCTTCTCTCAAAACGCTACTATGCAAGAAATAGTCGCCGTGGTTGATAAACTAGTCCAAAATGGTGAAGACCAAGATGTGGACCACCTAACTCATTCAGGGCGTCCATATCAAAGCACTACTCAAAATGGTCCAACCAACGTTGTCACACCAAATGATAACGAAGATGACTCCACTGATCACTTGCTCAAGCAATTACAGAAGACAAAGGCTGATCTTCCAGTCTGGCAACTGGTAGCAAGCTCATTCCCACATCGCCAAGCTTTACTGCAAGCCTTGGCCAAGCTGAATGTAGCACATAACTCCACACCCGAAGATGTAGTCAACTTGGTCTTCCAAGAATCACCGAAGCTAAGTAATCCTATTACTTTCTCAGACGAAGGTTTGCCACCCTTTGGCGCTAGTCACAATTTGGCTCTTTACATCACTGTCATTTGTCTAAAGAAGAACGTGCCAATGACCTTGGTAGATGATGGCTCCGCGGTCAACGTCATACCCCTCAAAACGGCATACAAATTAGGCATGAAAGAGTCGGATTGGATCCCTACCAATCAAGGTGTTCGCTCATATGATGGTACACGACGGAAGGTCGTAGGACTCGTTAACCTAACCATATAGCCAATTGAGCGAAAGGTTAACTTCCAAATAGTGGACATTGAAGCTTCCTTCAACATACTTCTAGGAAGACCTTGGATTCACGCTTCCAAAGCGGTAACATCCACCCTTCATCAAAAGATCAAGATCCCACTAAATGGCAAAGTGGTGACGATCACTTCGTCACCCATCAAGGCAATAATCGAAAAGAAGTCGAACAATCAAGTCCTTGCAGATCCAGTATATGAACTTGGGGGCTTCCAAAGCATAAGCGTCATAGAAAGTGAATTAGCACCCTTATACTACGATCCCTACTCCAACTTGGTGGTAAACCACATACTCAAATCCCAGGGATACTTCCCTGGAATGCCTCTAAACCCCATCCGAAGAAACACCTTCGCACCATACAAGGAAGGCAACTAAAAAAAGATACCACTTGGACTAGGGTACAAACCCACCAAAGAGGAAGTTCTCGAGATGCTTGCTCAAGTTCAAAACCGTGAGTACGTGGGAGTCCAAATGCGTCCCTATCTCCCTATCCTAAACGGATACTTCGTTAAGGAAGGAAGCCTAGAACTCTTTCACGGATTTCCCGAACCTTGGCACTATCTCCAGAGGAAGCTCGCCGGAATCGAGATCTTTCACGATTGCTTCTTCATCCCTCCGGAAGCGGTTCCTACCGTCAAAGCCCGTCAAGCACCTTGCTTAGACGAACAAGCTGTTAGTCTGTTGTTTGGAGAGGATCGATTTATTAGAGCCGCGCAGGATGAGATCATTACCATGATACTTCAAGACGATCACTTCAACCCTACCGCGTTAATCACAGAAACAAACGCGAATCAGCAGAAAGGATGGAGAAAATAAATCAAGTGGACCAACAATCAAGGAAGACTCTTCAAGCTCACCACTGGAGAAGGAGAGATGTTCAAAGGAGAACCAGAAGACGATGAATTCGAGTCGGAGTAGGAGTCGGAGTCAGAGTCAGAGTCTAGAGAAGTCACTAGGGAGTCTCCTCCTGTCGTCATCCCCATTCCCTTTGTTTCTCCTAGCTTAGCCTCGAGTAGTAACAGTAGTTCGGAAATGTCCCAACCACTTTGTCCCTTTGCCGACCCACGGATCGATGACTTCTTTGTTTCAACTTTTCTCAAACTTTAATATGAATAAATCAGGTTCTCCTTACTCTTTGTGTTATCTTGAGTGCAATTCTGTTTACGATGATACTGAGGATGACCAAGACCCAGACTCAATTGAAATACCTCCCTACGTAGCCAAAGAAATACTACAGGAAGGGGAAGGGGGACCAGTAATAGAGGACACCGAACCCATCAATGTAGAAACCAAACTAGAACCCCAAGAACTTAGGATAGGGACTACCTTGAGCTCTACCGAAAGGGCCGATTTCATAGACCTCCTAAACGAGTTCAAAGACGTCTTCGCATGGTCCTACAAAGACATGCCAGGGATCAACAGGGATATCGCCGAGCATAGAATTCCGATTAAGCCAGGTTTCAAGCCTGTAAAATAGAAACTTCGCCGAATGAGAACGGAATGGGCTCTCAAGATTAAGGAAGAAGTCGATAAGCAATTCAAAGCCGGGTTCATCAAAGTTTCCGAGTATTCTGACTGGGTAGCCAACATAGTACCTGTACCCAAAAAGGATGGGAGAATCCGTGTTTGTGTTGATTTTAGGGACTTAAACAAAGCAAGTCCTAAAGATGACTTCCCTCTACCACATATCGACATATTGGTGGACAATACTGCAGACCACGCATTACTATCCTTCATGGATGGGTATACGGGTTATAACCAAATCAAGATGGCCATAGAAGACATGCATAAGACCGCTTTTGTCACTCAATGGGGAACCTATTGCTATACGGTAATGCCGTTTGGGTTAATCAACGCCGGAGCTACATATCAACGCACCGCAACTACACTCTTACATGACATGATGCACAAAGAAGTTGAGGTATACGTTGACGACATGATTGTCAAGTCCAAGGATAGAGAAGGGCATATTGCAAACCTTCGCAAATTTTTTGCAAGGATACGAAAGTACAACATGAGGCTCAATCCTCAGAAGTGCGCATTCGGAGTAACATCTGGCAAACTCCTGGGATACGTCGTTAGCCAACGAGGTATAGAAATAGACCCTTCCAAAATCAAAGCTCTGATCGAAATGCCACAACCTCAAACTGAAAACGAAGTCAGAGGATTCCTGGGAAAAGTGCAATATATAAGTCGATTCATATCGAAACTCACCATGATTTGTGAGCCTATCTTCAAGAAGCTCAAGAAAACGGATCACACCATGTGGGATGATGATTGTCAAAAGGCATTTGATCGAATCAATGATATATTGGCTAAACCACCAGTGCTCATGCCACCTCAACGAGATCAACCTCTTGGTTTATATCTCACAGTAACCGAAACAGCCATGGGTGCCATGCTAGCTCAAACCGTAGGAAGTGAAGAAAGGGCTATCTACTACCTTAGTAAGAAGTTCTTGGAGTACGAGTGCAAATACTCACAACTCGAAAAGACATGCCTCACTCTTGTGTGGGCGACGAAGAAGCTACGCCATTACATGCTTAGCTACTCCGTCAAAATATACTCCAAAATGGATCCAGTCAAATACCTCTTCGAAAAACCCGTCCTCAACGGACGCCTAGCAAGATGGACTTTGATGCTCTCAGAGTTTAATCTCAAGTACGTGCCCCTGAAAGTTATAAAAGGGCGCGCCGTTGCCGAATTCTTCGCAGAGAATCCCATCAATGATGCACAAACGATAGACACTTGGTCATTTTCAGACGAGGATATACTCCAAACTGATGTAGACTCCTGGGACCTTTACTTTGACGGGGCATCAAACTTAAGGGGATTTGGAATAGGAGTGTTGCTCATTTCTCCTGAAGGTGAGCATACACCAATCTCTGTCAAACTCGACTTCGAGGTAACAAATAACGCTGCAGAATACGAAGCTTGTCTCATTGGACTACAAGCGGCAGTGAGCTTAGACATTAAAAACCTTCGAGTACATGGGGATTCATCCCTGATAATCAATCAAGTTACGGGATCTTGGAAAATCCGAAGCGAAAGCTTAGCACCTTACCAAGCCAGAATAGACCAAGTTGCCCAATTCTTTGATCACGTAACATATCTACACCTACCTCGGGAAGAAAATCAATTTGCGGATGCTCTTGCAAAACTCGCATCTTTGATTAATATGCCATATGACATGGTGGAAATGCCTTTATGTATCGAACGACGGTCAGAGCCGGCTTATGTCCACGAAATCACCGATGAAGAGGAAATCGCGCAGGAACCCTGGTTCCAAGCAATCCTGAACTTTAAGCTCAACGACACCTATCCACCCGATATGGACAAAAGGGGACAACATGCTATACGCCTGCTAGCTTCCCAATACGTTCTCATGCAAGGAGAGTTATACAAAAGAACACCTCTCGGTGTAATCCTATGTTGCCTTGATCGTTCACAGGGGGCGGAAAGTGATGGAAGAAGTCCACGATGGAGAATGCGGTCCTCATATGAGTGGGCCCATGATGGCAAAGAAAATCACACGTTTGGGGTATTATTGGACCACAATGGAATCCGATTGTATTAAATACGTAAGACATTGCCACAATTGCCAAATCTTCGGGAATGTACAACATGTCCCTCCTTCATTGCTCTTTACAATGACATCTCCTTGGCCATTTTCTGCCGGGGGAATTGACATAATCGGGAAGATAACTCCAGCCGGAACAGGAGGTCACTGTTTCATCCTAGTGGCAATTGACTATTTCACCAAATGGGTAGAAGCGGCTTCCTACACTAGTCTCACGGCTAAAAACGTGGCAAAGTTCATACAAAACTACATCATCTGTCGATACGGTTGCCCACATGAGATCATTAGCGATAATGGATCACATTTCCAAGCTGAGACTGAGCAATTGCTAGCCAAGTACAAAATTAGGCATCACCACTATTCGCCATATAGACCACAGACTAATGGCGCGGTAGAGGCAGCAAACAAGAACGTTGTCACGATTCTCAAGAAAATGATTGACAACTATCGAGATTGGCCAAGCAAGATACCCTTTGCTTTGTGGGGATATCACACATCTGTTAGGACGCCCACTGGGGCCACCCCTTTCTATTTGACTTACGGCATGGAAGCTGTACAACCAGTCGAGTTAGAGATACCATCTTTGCGCATCTTACTCGAAAGTCAAATCCCAGAAGCCGACTGGAAGAGGGATAGATATGAAGAACTCATCCTCCTGGATGAACGTAGGCTACGCGCCTTGCACAATGTCCAAACATATCAAGCACGTATCAAACGCGCTTTCAACAAAAGGGTTAGACCCAGGAACATCAAAGAAGGAGACTTAGTACTCAAATCGGTTAGAGCTCTTTTACCTGTCGATCCACGGAGAAAATTCAAACCTAATTGGGCCGGGGCATTCCTAGTCAAGTCCATAATTCCAGGGGGTGCGGTTAGGATAACAGACCTAGATGGGAATGAGTTTTCCAACCCGACAAACCTCGACCAACTAAAACGGTACTATGCCTAGAATAGGAACAAAAACGCGCCTCGCGTAACCTCACGTGTCGCTCTTGTGGCACTAAATAAACGGCCCCTGGCCAAGCTGAAATAAGCTAATGTCACTCTGCTCTTGCATTTTGACAAATTTGTCATCCTCATATCATCAAATAAACTAAACTGCACCTTCAGAGTAAGCAAAAAGTTCATGCTTATATTCTAAGTTCATTACAAGCTCTTGCTTAGAACAATTATTCTTTTACATTTACTCGAACTACGCGCAAAGGTTTGATTTCATTTTTTTTAATGAATACGTAGGCAATCCTTCATAGGATACAACCCATTAATTTTAAAAGTGTAAATAGAAGGACATTTGCATTACATTTGGAATTCGACAAGAATAATAAATAGAAAATCACAACGGTTTCGTAACCATTTAACCTTTTTTATTTCATTCTTTTTTTCTAATAATAATACGCTACATAATAAAAAAATAAAATAGGCTAGGATTCTAAAAACCTCACCTTTTTATTACAATAATAATAATAATAATAAATAATAATAAAAAAGACTAGGGCTATTCCTCCATTTTCCCCTTGCCCTTGTCATTCTTGTCATACTTCTTGTCACGACCTCGAGCCGGACGCTCTTGCGCCACTTCGGACCTAATCACCAACGGTCTTTCTCGAGTCCTAGCCTTACCATTCTTGCCAATCACCATCTCCACGGCAGGAGAAGTCTTCGGTTTCTTCGAAGGATGAACAACTCGAAACCCGGCTTCTTCCTCCCCCTCGGTCAGATGCTTCTCTTTCTCCTTTTCCACCTCGCGCACCTTGTAGTCAACAGGCTCGTGCTTCCTCAACCTCTCGCGTTCTTACGGAGTAGTAGCTTTCCTCCATCGTAGATAAGAATCCGACACCCATAAGGCATTAGCAGAAGAATTCAAGAACCACATGTTTCTTTGGGCCCATTTAATGGCCCACTCTCTTCGACTTTCAGTAGTAAGCGCCACAGCGGTCTGCGGGACGGTATCAAGCTTCGGGATCGTCTGTTTTAGTCCAACTTGTCTCATTAGCCTTTCCGGGAAGATGCACACCATGAATTCCAAGCCAGGAATGCGCACCGATCGGGTAGGATCCAAAGAAGACACTCCAGTGACAGATTTGAGGTGCCACCATGGTACAATCCACCTAATCAAGAGACCATCATTACTCTTCACTTTATTCTTCCAGTAATCGCAGACTCGAGTGAAGTCCACCATGTACAACCTGGTCCTCATTGCAATCGAACGAGCATGATAGGAAGGGACATGAACTGGGGGCTCGATCAATCGAAGCCGTTCCATAAGCCAGACCTACCAAAAGCGGGTATTAGACATCAAACGAAAAAAAAAAGAAAAGAAAAAAAAAACGAAAAAGAAAAACGAAAAAGAAAAAAAAAGAGAAAAGAAGAAAACGTTCTTTTACTTGCAAAATAACGGGACTTCCCATATACGGTAGGTCACGATTGGCTTTCCTATTATCCAAACCCAACAGGATCTCTCCTAAGCATAAAATAGCTGGGCTCCTGCGCAGCTCCATTTGCTCAACAAGGCCCAGAAGACGGGGATCACCTCTCAAGTCTTCATCAACATGCCCTTGGAAGACATACACATGCAACAAGCAAAATCCAAATGCCCTTCGCCTAGCAACATAAGAAACGGTGGGGTCGGCCCTGTTAATAAATCGATCAATAAAGTCCAACATTCGCACTCCTTTCGAGGTCACTAGACGGTCCACCTCAAGTCTAGTCAATCCAAGCAAGTCTTTAAATTTGCTTTTATACCCTTGCGAAGTAGAAGGAATAGCAGGCAAGTGCTCTGGGTCCCACCCACTAATCGCAGCAATTTCTTCAGGGAATGGGCAAATGTCGCCTCCAGGGAACGCAAAAACATGATCATTCGGGTCCCAGTAATCATGACAAGCATCCAGGAATGGTTTAACAACCTTGATAAGCTTCAAACTCAACAATGATCCAAGATTATAGGCGCCCATGTCATGTTTCTCCATGTTGGAAAACTCATTCGTCCACTCTTTTAGGCGAATTTCCAAAGTATTCATGATGAGTGCTTGTTTTGAGAATTTTATGTAATAAGACGAAGAAGAGATGGAAGAATTATGTGAATAAAAGCTCTATCGACGTCTCTATTTATACTAATTTCTGTTTCCTAAAATCTGCCAGAGCAGACACACCTGGGAACAGGCGCAGCACCTGCTGCGCCTCTTCAAAGGGACGCAGCTCATGTTGCGCCTCTTCCTCACCAAGGTTTCAAGTGAATTTCCGCGTTGGATCTTTCCTAAATTCCGTGACGAATAATTTCCTATTCCTACGGGTTATTGTTTTGGTAAATACGTGGAAATTACCATATTTCGTGTTTCCTAATTCCGCGGGCACCCATCTCGAGGCGATATCAACATTTTCGTCATTTTACCACGCTTGTACTTTTTCATTTTAGGAAATAATTTTCATTATTAATGTAATTCATTTTAGGAAATAATTTTCAAGTCCAATTTAATTCATTTCAAAATTTATATATTCATTTCATTTTTATATTTCTTTTTAGTCATTTCATTTCTAACTTATAGGGTTCTATTTTTCTTTTTTTAGGGGGTAACCCTCCCTACCGTCCGGTCATTTCCGGCAAATTTTTTGCATTTTTGCATTTTCTCTTGCATTTTTGCGTTCCTTTGAGTCGTTCGTTTTGCGCTAATTTAGGCCGTGTGTATATACAAATGTATGTTTTGCGTGATTTCTATGTAAGTTTCGGCAGCATGACGGCGTAAACCGTCATCTACCAAACCTGTTCAAAGCTAACCTGCAGGTACAAGCAACGCAACCCAGCAGCAAAGGCACTCAGGCCGTCATATATACAACCAAAAAGGGAAATGTACAACAAACTGGGGGCTCGAGCCCCAAGCAAAGTCCGAAATGTCCTAAATAAAGGTCCAAAATGTATAAATGTGCAAAATACAAAGGGTTATTTCATGTAAATAATCCAACCTATACCTCTTCTTCTCATATTAATCTAACCTATGTTTTAACCCATATTAATCTGCCCCATACACTCGTTCTTCTCACAATACTCCAGGTAACCGACTACTTGTTTATCAGGTCACACTTACAAAAATAAAAATCATTAAAAACAATAATAACCTTTTTAACCCCTTCCCTTCATCCTCTTCACCAAACACCAAACACCAAACACCTCAATTTATTAACTCACATGTTCATTCTTCTACTTTATACTTCAACAACTCACCCTAAATCTCATCTCACTCTTTCGTCACATATTTTCTGGCGCTCATATCCTTCCGTCACCTCTCTGACACCGCCGTTCGACTCCCTCCGACGTCTCTTTGCCGCTGTTCATCAAGTCTGCCTCTTTGACGACATTCGACATCACCGACTACATAATTGATTCCTTTGTACGCTATGGTGAAATCTGGGATATTTACTTCATTAATTTATAGCTTTTTCAAATCCTAAGATCTGTAATAATGTTTGTATGGGTTGAAATCAATGTTATATGGTGAGTTTGAAGTTGTATGATGCGTTTGAGATAACAATGTTTTACTTTCTAGTTTTTAATTGAAGTCACATTCTAGTGAGTAGATGCATAAACTTAGTGGTCCATTGAGTATTTTATGATAGAATTATCGTTGTTTTGTTTTGTGTACTCGGGAACCTAAACATGAACCGTAACTGAACCGGTTTTGAACACCCCTAGAGAAAGGAGGTAAGGGGGTGAAGGGATGGAGAATGATAATGAAGAAGGAAAAAGAATAAATAAATCCCAGAAGAAGAATAATATTCAGGAGAAAGAAAATCCATGGTTTTGAAATAAAATTAGGGGGATAATGATGTTTGGTTGTCAGACCAATCAATTGCTACAAATTATTGTTGGTTGAAGATGGTTGTATTATTTGATTAGGATTTTTATGGATTTTAATAAAATCTGGGTTTTGTTTTTAATTTGGGGAAAGTTACTAATTTAGGAAGATGAAGATTGATAAACAATTGGAAAAAAAAGGAACCAGAAAAAAAAGTCACCTGTTGGAAAACATGTGATATCAGGTCAATTATGGGATAAGTTTAGTACAAGTTAAATGATGCCAAAGTTCGGATTTTTCTCGGTTAAACTTTAGGTTGGATTAATATGAGAAGAGGGGTTATAGTTTGGATTATTCCCATGAAATAACCCAAATACAAACAAAAACAAAACAAAACTACTGTCGGTCGTCCTCCAGCTCCGCAACTCTTGCCGCGAGAGCAGTAACCTCGGCGTTGCGAACCTCGAGCTCCCTCAACAAGCGAGCTGTCTCCTCCCGAGACTGGGCCAACTCTCGCTCCAGCTCACGGTCCCCCTGTAAACAACAAAATTGGCTCATGTCAATCATTTCAAGCAATTACAAGGAAAATCAAAATTCAAAAAATGAATGGACACAAGGTTCATACCTGACGACCTCGACCACCGACAAGTGCCTCGACGACAGTAGCTCGCAGCCGGTTGGCCACCCTCCATAACGCCACGAACCGAGACGGCGCAAACTGCATTTGCAAAAAAAATTCTCAAATAATTGAATAAGTTCAATCAGATGTGTTCTTACACAAAAATTATGCAAATTAGAGGCTCACCCTCCGAATCAGATGCTGCCAGTTGTCCAGGCCAGCATCCGTCACAGCCACGTCAAAGTCACGCAGCTCAGAGATCGTCGTCCTCCCGGTCGCGTCAGTGTACTCGAGGGTCTCGGGGTACTCTGGGGGCTCGATGCCCGCCGCCTCAACCTCCTGCAAAGTCAAATATTTCTCATTAATCGATGATCTTTCATCGTACTCTCAAAATCAAGAATAAAGAAGAGAAAATATGCTCACCACAACCGGCCAGTACGCCAACCTCCCGTAGAGGAACGCCGAGTAGTCCTCGCCAGGAAGAAGGAGGGCGTCACCACCGACGCCAGCCAAGTCAGCCTCCCTCTCTACCTCAGAAGGCTCCCTGAACATCGTCCTAGGAGGATCGATGGCAACCGTCAACACATCCCGAGAGCACTGACGAGCCAAGCACTCGCCCAAGTACCACACAGGACCCATCGACGTCTTCAACAGCAGCCGGCTCAAGCTCCTAGGACGAAGGACCTCAGCCACAAAAGGAGGCGCTCCAGCGTACTCCGCCCAAGGCCTGGGCACCCACTGAGACAAGATAAACAAGGAATCATTCGTATGATCGATTAAAGGCAATGTAGAAGCAAAATGAATATAAGTGAGATGCTCACGCTGTTTAGCTGCAGAGCGTTCACGTCCCGCCGGTAGACGCCGTGAGAGGAACGCTTTCTCCTCGTCCTGCACATCACCTAATCCCTCACGACGGGATAGGCCCTCTCCAGCGGCTCCGTCCTCTTGGGCGAGAGGCTCAGAAAGTAGGAGTACACCCACGCCTGTAAAGCAAGATAGTCAATGACGATCTTCTGTAATTCGATAAGAGAAAAGAATTGATTTTAGTCAATGAAGGTTCATACCTCCAACAGTAGTCCAGGTCCGACAGCACCAGGAGAAGTCCCCTTTTCCATCAACTCCGGACGAACCATAACCCTCATGAAGCGGATGAGGACCGCAAAACCAGTAATGACCCAGTCCGAACGCCCCAGGGAGCTCAGGTCAGAAAGGAAGAGAAGAAGCTTCGTCGACAGCCTCTCTCCCTTGTCTCCGAGGTAAATCGAAGACAGAAACCACCAAAGCCACAAGCGAGCCCTCTGCTCAGTAGTACAGGGAGGAGGAGCCGTCTCTCTCCCGTCAATCGTCACCAACGCCGGGGTCTTCCCCGCAAAGTAGTCTCGGACATAGAAACAGGGCACCAAACCAGTCCACCCTCATGGCAGTGTCCGGCCACTCCACAGCCTCAGTCCCACACGGCAGACCAGAAATCATGCCGTAGTCCTCCAGAGTGACTCCCACCTCACCAAAAAGGCATGTGAAAAGTGGAAGTCGTGTCCCAGAATCGGTCCAAGAAAGCGTGGACCAGGCTAAGGTTAGCCCGCAGCTTCCTCTTCGCGATATCCCTCCAGGCCTGCACCAAGGCACCAAACGCTCCACGCTCAATCATGGCGCGCTCCTCCGCCGACAGCCGCTCGTAGCACTCCATCGCCGTCGTGTAATCCGAGAAGGACCTGATGTTCCCGGCCTCCTATTGTGATTTGAAACAAAAGCTATCTTTAGTTTTGAATGAAAATTGGAAAAGATATGAGCAAATGAAATGAAAGAAGGTGAGTGATGAGTAATGAATTCAAAATTACCAAGCTCTTCACCGTCCTGTAGGACAGGTGACCCTCTGCAGCCCAAAGCAAGTGCCTACTCTCCCAGGTCTCAGCCCACGCGAGTGCTCCCCTCAGCTGACGACCTCCTCGTCCAACGTTGGCCCGCCTCGGGGCCTCCTCCTCCTCAACAACCTCCTCCTCATGGACCTCGTCCCCAGCAGCCATCACCGCGGCGGTGAAAGCCTGCTCCAAAGCCTCCTCGATAACAGCAGCGTCTATCTCAATGGGAGCCCTCCCAGAAGTAGAAGCCTCATCACCTGCAACATTAAAGCAAATTTAGGCCGCGTCACGTGACGACGAGCCTTGGTTAAGGGATTTTCGAGCCTTCGGAAGCCTTGAAATCGCTCTTTTCTCGCCATCTTTGGCCATATTCTCACAAATCCGATCACTCATGTAGTAATTAGGGTCAAGTCAAGCCTAAGTTGAAGCCTAGTTCCGGGTTCGAGTCGAAATTTCGGCAGCATTTCGTTATAACGGCGATTATGCCCTAGAAAAGTGTCCTGAAAAAGCCGTCACAAACCAAAATTCCGAGATGTTAGGAAATTTACCCATCATCCAAGGATCCCAAATATCAAGTTTCATCGCAAATGGGCAATCCTAAGGCTATTTTCGAAGCAATTTACGGTCTAGCTGTGAAACCGTCTCAATTTCACTCAAATGCTCAAAACTCAACGAAAATTCGAAACAAATACATGGTTATGTTCCTTGTATTACCAATTATCCGTTTCTAATATCAATTTTACAAGGCAAATGCATTTGGGGGAAAAGCCCCAAATTTTCGAATTAATTGGGTTGAAAACCATAATTTTTTCGATCCAAATTGAGCAAATATAGAAGATTAATGCAAGAATGAGACACATACCTCGATTAGTCATGATTAATGCAAGCTTTTGGATCAAACCTTGGCGAAAATGGTTAAGATTTGAGAGAGAAAGGGATGATTTGTGTTTCGAGTAAATGAATTGCAAACCCTCTGTTTATCGCGTTTTTACGCAGAAAAGCCACCTTCAAGAACAGACGCAGCAGGCGCTGCGCCTATTCCAAGAGATGCAGCTCTTGCTGCGCCTCTTCCTGGTATTACCTCCATACGAGTTTTCAAAAATTCATTATGAGTTCGTTATTTGTGGGCCCATCTTTGGTGCGCCTCTTCCCCAATGCTATTTTATCTTTTTGGTCCGTTTGACGATTATCTTTCGCTCAGACCCGTATTTCTAAGCCAACAGCAGACTATTACACGTTATTTATCGCTTCCAAGATTTTGCTTGTCACAACGAGCAGATATTCCTTCACAGGTGTTTCGACACGCCTCCATTATATTTCCAGCGAGAGTAAGCGGATAGACTTTCCCTCTCGAGACATGGAGATTAGTCCCCGATTATGTTCCCCAACGAGAGTTCACGACCGACAGTCACTTCCTCTCGAGACATGGAGATCAACATCGACCCCGAATTCTTCCGAAGTTTATTAAAAGCTGAACACAAGCAGATTTCTCCCAGCGGTTCCAGACTGTGTCCTGCTGTCTTTCCTCATTATTTCCTTATAATCCTTTAGACATTAAGTTATCTTCAGGCCCAAGAGTTTTTGTCGAAGCGCCTTCAGTCCCGTTTTGTCCAGAAGTCTCAGGTATGATCTCTTCTTATGGCTGGAGAGCCTCCTTACGTAGTCTAATGGACTTTAAACGACCCTCCCCGATAGTCGACAGACTCTAAAATGTTCCCGACGACAGGTCCTTGGCTCAGACCCCTTGAGCCGCCTCGCGTCGCCATAGTCGTCAGGTTGTAATCTTCGATTGACCTGATGGCTATACTTTGACTTTCGCCCTTGTCCAAGCCTCAGTCAAAGTGGGGGCTCTGTAGATACCTCATTTCTTCACCTCCCGCAAACCACCCGGTGATGATTGGGCCGCATGTTTGTTACGCGGAACGATTTGTGACAGTTCGTAAGTTTATCGTCAAGTGATTGCTCAAATACTAATGTCTACCTCTTAGTTGTCATCTACGCGCCGATACGGTCGTTTTGACAGTAATTAGAGTACATTTGGAGTCCGGGCCTAAAACCGTCTACATTTTCTGATAACCGTAAAATCCCAAGTCAGAATGTTCTGGAATGTTCTGGATATTTCTATTCCATATTTTATAAATATTTCACAATCTTTATTCTTTGGTAAACAATTTCCCGTAATATTCATACAAAATATTAAGGAAAACCAAATTATTCCGTCCTTCTATAACTTAAACACGGAAATCTTTCTTCCGCAGGAGGAAACCACTAAGGAACAGACGCAGCAGGTGCTCCGCCTCTTCCAAGAGACGCAGTGACTGCTGCGCCTCTTCCGAGGTCCTTTTCTGCGTATTTCTCGTATCTTTTCATATCTTTTCGAGATTCACTTCCAAAGTCTCTCCGAAAACCCTAATTCCTCCACGTGATTAGTATAAATAGGAGCCTTCGCTCCTCATATTTCTCACGCGAGTGGCCGCCCTTCTCTTCTCCCTTTGCATTCTAGACCTTTGTTCTTACTTTTTGGCGTCTACGTGCTTGAACATTCGACCACGTAAGCTCAGATCCTTCTGAGTACCAGCCTCGTTCATGACCGACCAATTTGACCAACTCCACCTCAATCAACTTAATTAATCTAATCGTTTTTCCTCTTACGAGGGCACTTTCGTCTACATTCGAGTCGAGCATCACTAATCGATAACTAAGTTCTTCTCGTTTCGTCAAACATGTAAGTCTGAGGGTGTAAATCTCTCTTTTATTTATTGTTATTTACTTTTTGTACCATCATTAATGTAAGGTTTATGTCGAAAACATCTCTTAAAACCGATTTCTAAAACCGTGCTTTAAAACCTTTTTTACGGATTTCCAGAAGACAAACCGTCGAGTAAGGACGCAGCACTTGCTGCGCCTCTTCGAAGGAGCGCAGTTCCTGCTGCGCCTCTTCGTGAGGCTGCCGCAGTTTCTGCTTCCTTTCTTCTTCATTCGTCCTCTGTAATTCGTCAAACTTTTATTTGTTTTCGTTTGTTTTCTTTAATTGTTCGATATAATAGCATAATAATTTCACATGTATATTGTCTATCATCATTAATACGTTTAATTCATTGTTAATCCCGACTTAAATCCCTTATAATCTCATATTTGCGGGTTTTCGTCATTAAACTCAATCCGGGTTGTAGAGATTCGATTTGTTCATATTGAGTTTCTGGAATTCGATCTTTGATATATTTCTATCTGTCTATTGTCTTATTCGTCATTAATTTGTCATTAATTCGTCATATTCAACCTAATTAGTGCACCTATGTCACTAATCAATCGTTCATTCATGTAAATAATCCGTCTCATCCATGTTTTGTTGCTTTTATGACCATCAATCACTTGTAAATAACCTATTAATCACTTTCATCCGAGTAAATATATTAATTATCCATTAAAATCACCAATTAACATTAACGATTTGCAATTCCGGCTTCTCAACCAGAACTCACCCTTGGAACAGACGCGCAAAGATTGCTGCGCCTCTTCCGAGGGGCGCATCTCCGCCGCCTCTTCCAGGATGATTTCTGTCTCTGAACTCCGTTGTTGCTTGACCTAGTTTACTTAGCTTATGTATAATTGACTATTATCCGTATTATCGCCTACTGATCTGTTCGTTAATTCGTTCGTTGATTCTTTCTCTTATTCTTTTTCTCAAATTATCCGTTTCAAAGGTGTTTTCGACATAAATCAATGAAACCCGATGTAATTGTTGTAATTTTTATTGTAATTTTTTTATCATTGTAATATTTATTGCATTTGTATGATTTGTTTACGTGTTTTCACATGTAATTGAGCATTAAATCCCGATTCGACGAAATTGTATGCTAAACTATTTGTTCACCGACTTAGTCTAATTCTCACATGCTAGGATTAAAACTTGGATGTTGCATTGCATGCATATAATCGACGATATATCGAGTATAGATGATGTCCCTAATCATTCGTAGAAGCCGCTATCGAGGCGGGCGGAATTAGGTGTTCGATCAAAAGAGCTTCCTAATACGTACCCTCACCCCTTACTCCAGATCTTTGTGAACATCCGTGTTCATTGGCATCCACGAGAGTCATTCTAGACATAGAATGCTAAGGGTAACGATTGCTTAGTGTTCATATCTCTACTTTGTGTCTTGACATAGCACGAGGTATTCGAACGGTTCCAATTTCCCATAAAATTGGTGGCGACTCCACAAAATTCAAACGCTTGTTCTCTCCTCCCAAGCGCCCCCGTGGGCCCCCGTTGTCCACATATGGAATAGAAATATCCGGAACATTCCAGAACATTCTGACTCGGGATTTAGCGGTTATCAGAAAATGAAGACGGTTTTAGGCCCGGACTCTAAATGTACTCTAATTACTGTCAAAACGACCGTATCGGTGCGTAGATGACAATTAAGAGGTAGACATAAATGTTTGAGCAATCACTTGACAATAAACTTACGAACTGTCACAAATCGTTCCGCGTACCAAACATGCGGCCCAATCATCACCGGGTGCCTTGCGGGAGGTGCAGAAATGAGGTATCTACAGAGCCCCCACTTTGACTGAGGCTTGGACAAGGCGAAAGTCAAAGTATAACCATCAGGTCAATCGAAGATTACAACCTGACGACTATGGCGACGCGAGGCGGTTCAAGGGGTCTGAACCAAGGACCTGCCATCGGGAACATTTTAGAGTCTGTCGACTATCGGTGAGGGTCGTTTAAAGTCCATTAGACTACGTAAGGAAGCTCACCAGCCATAAGAAGAGACCATACCTGAAACTTCTTTCTCATGATGCTTCTGGAGGTGCATGGGAGCTAAGGGTAAGCGTAGCAACTAAGATTAAGCATAGGTGCTAAGGGTAATACCTAAAAGATATACAAGGATTGTGCTAGGGTGTGGGACCCTAAAGGAAAGCATCGATGGGAAGGAGGCTAAATATAAGTTCAACGAAGGGGTAACTAAGGCTTGAGTGTAAGAACTCTGCCGGTCTGGGAACTTCTGGAGAACGACACCTTCATCGTACTCCGTGGGGAAACAAAAAATATCGTGAGTAGCAGGACACATGCGGGAACTGCTGGGAGAAATCTGCTTGGGTCATCTTCAAACAAACTTCTGAAGAACTTGAGAAGGACAATTGTATGTCGTGAACTCTCGTTGGGGAAAACCTTATCGGGAACTGATCTCCATGTCTCGAGAGGGATTGTCTAACCGCTTACTCTCGCTGGGGGAATATAACGAAGGCGTGTCGAAACACCTGTCAGAGAATACTTGCTTGTTGTGACAAGCAAGGTCTTGGAATAAATAAATAATGTACGATAGTATGCAGTTGGCTTAGAAATGCGGGTCTGAGCGAAGAATAATCGTCAAACGGACCAGAAAAGATAAAATGGCATCGGGGAAGAGGCGCACCAAAGACGGGCCCACAAATAACGAACTCATAACGAATTTTTGAAAATTCGTATGAAGGGAAGTTGAGGAAGAGGTGTAGCTAGAGCTGCATCTCTTGGAAGAGGCGCAACACTGTAGATACCTCATTTCTGCACCTCTCACAAACCACCCGGTGATGATTGGGCCGCATGTTTGGTACGCGGAACGATTTGTGACAGTTCGTAAGTTTATCGTCAAGTGATTGCTCAAACACTAATGTCTACCTCTTAGTTGTCATCTACGTGCCGACACGGTCGTTTTGACAGTAATTAGAGTACATTTGGAGTCCGGGCCTAAAACCGTCTCCATTTTCTGATAACCGTTAAATCCCGAGTCAGAATGTTCTGGAATGTTCCGGATATTTCTATTCTATATTTTATAATTATTTCACAATCTTTAATCTTTGGTAAACAATTTCCCTTAATATTCATATAAAATATTAAGGAAAACCAAATTATTCCGTCCTTCTATAACTTAAACACGGAAATCTTTCTTCCGCAGGAGGGAACCACTTGGGAACAGACGCAGCTGGTGCTGCGCCTCTTCCAAGAGACGCAGTTACTGCTGCGCCTCTTCCCAGGTCGTTTTCTGGGTATTTTTCGTATCTTTTTCATATCTTTCTGAGATTCACTTCCAAAGTCTCTCCGAAACCCTAATTCCTTCACGTGATTAGTATAAATAGGAGCCTTCGCTCCTCATATTTCTCACGCGAGTGTCCGCCCTTCTCTTCTCCCTTTGCATTCTAGACCTTTGTTCTTACTTTTTTGCGTCTACGTGCTTGAACATTCGACCACGTAAGCTCGGATCCTTCTGAGTACCAGCCTCGTTTGCATGACCGACCAATTTGACCAACTCCACCATAATCAACTTAATTAATCTAATCGTTTTTCCTCTTACGAGGGCACTTTCGTCTACATTCGAGTCGAGCATCACTAATCGATAACTTAGTTCTTCTCGTTTCGTCAAACATGTAAGTCTGAGGGTGTAAATCTCTCTTTTATTTATTGTTATTTACTTTTGTATCATCATATTGTAAGGTTTATGTCGAAATCACCTCTTAAAACCGATTTCTAAAACCGTGCTTTAAAAAGCTCTTTTTACGGATTTCCAGAAGACAAACCGTCGAGAAAGGACGCAGCAACTGCTGCGCCTATTCGAAGGAGCGCAGTTCCTGCTACGCCTCTTCATGAGGCTGCCGCAATTCCTGCTTCCTTTCTTCTTCCTTCGTCCTCTGTAATTCGTCAGCTTTTGTTTGTTTCGTTTGTTTTCTTTAATTCTTCGATACAATAGTCTAATAATTTCATGTATGTTGTTTATCATTCATTCACATGTATAATTCATCATTAAATTCGACTTAAATCCCTTATAATCTCATATTCGCGGGTTTTCGTCACTAAATTCAATCCGGGTTGTAGGAATTCGATTTGTTCATATCGGGTTTCTGGAATTCGATCTTTGATATATTTTCATCTTTTTTTCGTCATTAATTTGTCGTTAATTGGTCATGTTTAGTCTATTTTGTTCACCTATGTCACTAATCGATCGTTCGTTCATGTAAATAATCCGTTTGCATCCGTCTCATCCATGTTTTATTGCTTTTATGACCATTAATCACATGTAATTAACACATTAAATCACTTTTATCCGAGTAAATATATTAATCAATCCTTAAAATCATCAACTAACATTAACGATTTGCAGTTCCGGCTTCACAGCCAGAGCTCACCCTTGGAACAGACGCAGCAACTGCTGCGCCTCTTCCAAAGGGCGCAGTCCTGCTGCGCCTGTTCCAGGTTGAGTTCTGTCTCTGAAATCCGTTGTTGCTTGACCTAGTTTGTTTAGCTTACGTATAATTGACTATTAATCGTATTACCGCCTACTGTTCTGTTCGTTAATTTGTTCGTTAATTCTTTCTTTTATTCTTTTTCTCAAATTTATCCGTTTTAAAGGTATTTTCGACATAAATCAATGAAACCCAATGTAATTATTGTAATTTTTCATTATTGTAATTTTATTTATTATATTTATCGCATTTGTATGATTTATTTACGTGTTTTCACATGTAATTGAGCATTAAATCCTACTTCGACCTAATTGTATGCTAAATTAATTGTTAACCAACTTAGTCTAATTCTCACATGTTAGGATTAAAACTTGGATGTTGCATTGCATGCATATAATCGACGATATATCGAGTATAGATGATGTCCCTAATAATTAGTAGAGGCCGCTATCGAGGCGGGCGGGATTAAGTGTTCGATCAAAAGAGCTTCCTAATACGTACCCTTACCCCTTACTCCAGATCTCTGTGAACATCCGTGTTCATTGGCATCCACGAGAGTCATTCTAGACATAGAATGCTAAGGGTAACGATTGCTTAGTGTTCATGTCTCTACTTTGTGTCTTGACATGACACGAGGTATTCGAACGGTTCCAATTTCCCATAAAAATTTGTGGCGACTCCAACAAATGCAAACGCTTGTTCTCTCTCTCCCAAGCGCCCCCGTGGGCCCCCGTTGTCCACAGTTTGGCGGACTCCGCTGGGGATAATACACTTACGTGTAGCCAAGGGTGAAACTTGAACAAGGTTAGGGAATAGTTTGTACAAGACAATTGTCGGTTTTCATAACTCGGTCTTCCTAGACCGTTTTATTCGGCCTTCCTAGGCCCAACCCAACCCATTCGACCAATCGTCCCGTCTAAACGGTCCTAATTCTTATTTGGACCTAAGGATGGATAGCGATTGATGTCATCCATACCATGATGCTTACTCTTGTTTGTATCAAGGACCTTCACTACTTGAGGAAATGGACTAGGAATCGGCCTTACTCTTGTTTGGTACGAGCCTCTCCACAGACTTCGGGTTTGATTGTTCGGTATGGCAACCCACCCTTTAAACCAAAACCCTTTTAAAAGCACTTAGCATCCCGTTATAATGCTTGTATGAATGTTTGTACCTTACGTGATCACCATTTCTAAATGAAACCATGACGATTTTTCTAAAAATCAAAACCCTTTTTTTAACAAGAATTTTCGAAAAAGGCCATTGATTAGCGCAAAACCAAGTCAAAACTCTGTCCGTTTGTCGAGTCAAAATTCGGGCCCAAGCCCATTTCAAAACCTCACTTCGAGTCCACTCCTACAACTACACTATAGTTGACTAGGATACACATTTTCAAAACTTCGTCTTTTCTTCAAAGCTCACTCAACACAAGTGGCACACGCCCACTTCAAGAGTCAAAAAATTTCTTCTCTTTGCGAGTGTGTTAGAATGGTCGATCGTGTTTTGATCCGTCATCGATCTCTTATCCAGTTTTCAAGATGCCTGGAACCAGTGACGCGAACCTCAACCAACTTCAAGATGGTAATGATCGAATCCTAGCCGCACTAGCTCAAATCCAAGTTACTCAAGATCAAGTGTATGATCGCCTTGATACCATCGAGGGCCGGATCTATGCCGTAGAGGGGAGGTTGCCTCCTCACGAAAGTGAAGTAGTAGGTGACTTCGCGAGTGAATCCAAGGACGAAAATCCTCTCATGGGAATGACCGTAGCTGAGAAAACACTCCAATACTTAGAGGAGCAATTGATGTACCTTAAAGGGGATGACATTTATAGGGAAAACAACCGCAAGTATGAGGCCGTAAATTCTAAATTGCCAACTAACTTCAATATGAAGGATATCCCTAAATTCAAGGGGCATGAAAACCCTTTGAACCACATCCGTGCCTTCAAGGATTACATGTCTATCAAAGGCATCAAACCCGAGATGTTCTCAAGGATCTTTCCTTCATCTCTTGACACCATCCCAAAGCAATGGTTCTACTCTTTAGAACACAAGAAAATCGCTACTTGGGAAGATGCCGCGATCGAGTTTGCTAAGTAATATGCGGATAATGCTGAGATCCAAGTTAACATGCGCACTCTAGAGGTTCTTACCCAAAATGACAAAGAAGGATTCACCGACTTCCTAAGTAGGTGGAGGAAGACTAGTACCCAACTAGTTGAACGCCCGGATGAGGCTACCTTTGTGGAGAAGTTCGTGGACAATCTCAAACCCATCTATGCAAATCATTTGAGATACCAAAACATCAAAACTTTCAAGGACTTAACCGTACTAGGAACAAGGATTGAAGATGACATCCGTAAAGGGCTCTTGTCCAAAACGGTAGGTCGAGGATATCAAGGCTCAACAAGTCGTTCATACGGCTCCACTAGCAAGACCGATGAAGTTAACCTTCTCGAGCCATCCAAGAAAAGTACCCCACCAAGGAAATTCACGAACCTTGGGGATACTTACTCCAACGCTCTAAAAAGGTTAATGAAGCAAGGCAAACTCCAACCTATAGGACCTACTCCCGAACCCAAAAAGAAATCCAAATTCTGGGACGAGAACTCATACTGTGAATACCATAGGGGCATGGGGCATGACACAGAAAAATGCTACAAATTGAAAAATGTGCTTCAAGATATGATTGAAGATGGTCGACTACCAATACCGCCGGGAGGTAAACCCAACAACACTCAGAACCCTCTTGGGATTCTAGTGATCACAAGTAAAGAATCTACCTTAGATTGTTCACACCTCATTTCTCCAATTGAAGATGAGATCCACGCGATTGAGAATGAAGGGTTCTACTCTACTATCTCTCCTACCATTTCCGACTTCATCACATGGGCAAGGAGTGTGGATAGGCAAGTTTGGGAATTAGAAAATGTGGTGACGACTTTACATGATCCCAACGCAACACCTAAGGAGCATGTGCCACTAATCTTCTCTCAAAATGCTACTATGCAAGAAATAGTCGCCGTGGTCGATAAACTAGTCGACCAAATCACACGATTAGAAGACGAAAACATGAGAATGAGAGAACTAGCTACAATCAATGGAGTATGGGCCGATGATGATGAAGACGAGTATCTCATTGAAAACTCCCTAGTCAAAGAAATAGTCCAAAATGGCGAAGACCAAGATGTGGACCACCTAACTCGCTCAGGGCATCCATATCAAAGCACTACACAAAATGGTCCAACCAACGTTGTCACGCCAAATGATAACGAAGATGACTCCACTGATCACTTGCTCAAGCAATTACAGAAGACAAAGGCTGATCTTTCAGTCTGGCAATTGGTAGCAAGCTCATTCCCACATCGCCAGGCTTTATTGCAATCCTTGGCCAAACTAAATGTAGCACATAACTCCACACCCGAAGATGTAGTCAACTTGGTCTTCCAAGAATCACCGAAGCTAAGTAATCCTATTACTTTCTCAGATGAAGATTTGCCACCTTTTGGCGCTAGTCACAACTTGGCTCTTTACATCACTGTCATTTGTCTAAAGAAGAACGTGCCAATGACCTTGGTAGATGATGGCTCCGCGGTCAACCTCATACCCCTCAAAACGGCATACAAATTAGGCATGAAAGAGTCGGATTGGACCCCTACCAATCAAGGTGTTCGCGCATATGATGGTACACGACGAAAGGTAGTAGGACTCGTTAACCTAACCATAGCCACAGGGCCAATTGAGCGAAAGGTTAACTTCCAAATAGTGGACATTGAAGCTTCCTTCAACATACTTCTAGGAAGACCTTGGATTCACGCTTCCAAAGCGGTCACATCCACCCTTCATCAAAAGATTAAGATCCCACTAAATGGCAAAGTGGTGACGATCACTTCGTCGCCCATCAAGGCAATAATCGAAAAGAAGTCAAACAATCAAGTCCTTGCGGATCAAGTATACGAACTTGGTGGCTTCCAAAGCATAAGTGTCATAGAAAGTGAATTGGCACCCTTATACTACGATCCCTACTCCAACTTGGTGGTCAACCACATACTCAAAGCCCAGGGATACTTCCCTGGAATGCCTTTAAATCCTATCCGAAGAAACACTTTCGCACCATACAAGGAAGGCAACTAAAAAAGGATACCACTTGGACTAGGGTAAAAACCCACTAAAGAGGAAGTTCTCGAGATGCTTGCTCAAGTTCAAAACCGTAAGTACGTGGGAGTCCAAATGCGACCCTATCTACCTACCCTAAATGGATACTTCGTTAAGGAAGGAAGCCTAGAACTCTTTCACGGTTTTCCCGAACCTTGGCACTATCTCGAGAGGAAGCTAGCCGGAATCGAGATCTTTCACGATTGCTACTTCATCCCTCCAGAAATGGTTCCTACCGTCAAAACCCGTCAAGCACCTTGCTTAGACGAATAAGTTGTTAGTTTATTGTTTGGGGAGGATCGATTTGTTAGAGCCGCGCAGGATGAGATCATTACCATGATACTTCAGGACGATCACTTCAACCCTACCGCGTTAATCACAGAAACAAACGCGAATCAGCAGAAAGGATGGAGAAAATCAATCAAGTGGACCAACAATCAAGGAAGACTCTTCAAGCTCACCACTGGGGAAGGAGAGATGTTCAAAGGAGAACCAAAAGATGATGAATTCGAGTCAGAGTCGGAGTCGGAGTCAGAGTCAGAGTCTAGAGAAGTCACTAGGGAGTCTCCTCCTGTCGTCATCCCCATTCCCTTTGTTTCTCCTAGCTTAGCCTCGAGTAGTAACAGTTGTTTGGGAAATGTCCCAACCACTGTCCCTTTACCGCCGCTGACCACAGATCAGATGGCTTTTTTGTTTCAACTTTTCTCAAACTTTAATATGAATAAATCAGGTTCTCCTTACTCTTTGTGTTATCTTGAGTGCAATTCTGTTTACGATGATACTGAGGATGACCAAGACCCAGATTCAATTGAGATACCTCCCTACATAGCCAAAGAAATATTACAGGAAGGGGAAGGGGGACCAGTAATAGAGGACACCAAACCCATCAATGTAGGAACCGAACTAGAACCCCAAGAACTCAAGATAGGTACTACCTTGAGTTCTACCGAAAGGGCCGATTTCATAGACCTCTGAAACGAGTTCAAATATGTTTTCGCATGGTCCTACAAAGACATGCCAGGGATCGACAGGGATATTGCCGAGCATAGAATCCCGATTAAGCCAGGTTTCAAGCATGTAAAACAGAAGCTTCGTCGAATGAGAACGGAATAGGCTCTCAAGATTAAGGAAGAAGTTGATAAACAATTCAAAGCCGGGTTCATCAAAGTTTCCGAGTATTCTGACTGGGTAGCCAATATAGTACCTGTACCCAAAAAGGATGGGAGAATCCGTGTTTGTGTTGACTTTAGAGACTTAAACAAAGCAAGTCCTAAAGATGACTTCCCTCTACCACATATTGACATATTGGTGGACAATACTGCAGACCACGCATTACTATCCTTCATGGATGGGTATGCGGGTTATAACCAAATCAAGATGGCCATAGAAGACATGCATAAGACCGCTTTTGTCACTCAATGGGGAACCTATTGCTATACGGTAATGCCGTTTGGGTTAATCAACGCCGGAGCAACATATCAACGCACCCCAACTACACTCTTACATGACATGATGCACAAAGAAGTCGAGGTATACGTAGACGACATGATTGTCAAATCCAAGGATAGAGAGGGGCATATCGCGAACCTTCGCAAATTTTTCGCAAGGCTACAAAAGTACAACATGAGGCTCAATCCTTAGAAGTGCACATTCGGAGTAACATCTGGCAAACTCCTGGGATACGTCGTTAGTCAACGAGGTATAGAAATAGACCCTTCCAAGACCACGGCTCTGATCGAAATGCCACAACCTCAAACTGAAAAAGAAGTCAGAGGATTCCTGGGGAAAGTTCAATATATAAGTCGATTCATATCGAAACTCACCATGAGTTGTGAGCCTATCTTCAAGAAACTCAAGAAAACGGATCACACCATGTGGGATGCTGATTGTCAAAAAGCATAGATCGAATAAAGGAGATATTGGCTAAACCACCAGTGCTCATGCCACCTTAACGAGATCAACCTCTTGGTTTATATCTCACAGTAACCGAAACCGCCATGGGTGCCATGCTAGCTCAAATTGTAGGAAGCGAAGAAAGGGCTATCTACTACCTTAGTAAGAAGTTCTTGGAGTACGAGTGCAAATTTTCACAACTCGAAAAGACATGCCTCGCTCTTGTGTGGGGAACGAAGAAGCTACGTCATTACATGCTTAGCTAATCCGTCAAAATATACTCCAAAATGGATCCAGACAAATACCTCTTCGAAAAACCCGTCCTCAACGGACGTCTAGCAAGATGGACTTTGATGCTCTCAGAGTTCGATCTCAAATATGTGCCTCTGAAAGTAATAAAAGGACGCGCCGTCGCCGAATTCTTCGCAGAGAATCCCATCAATGATGCACAAACAATAGACACTTGGTCATTCCCAGACGAGGATATACTCCAAACTGATGTAGACTCCTGGGACCTTTACTTTGACGGGGCATCAAACTTAAGGGGATTTGGAATAGGAGTGTTGCTCATTTCTCCGGAAGGTGAGCATACACCAATCTCTGTCAAACTCGACTTCGAGGTGACAAATAACGCTGCAGAATACGAAGCTTGTCTCATTGGACTACAAGCGGCAGTGAGCTTAGGCATTAAAAACCTCCGAGTGCATGGGGATTCATCCCTGATCATCAACCAAGTTACGGGATCTTGGAAAATCCGAAGCGAAAGCCTAGCACCTTATCATGCCAGAATAGACCAAGTTGCTCAATTCTTTGATCACGTGACGTATCTACACCTACCTCGGGAAGAAAATCAATTTGCGGATGCTCTTGAAAAACTCGCATCTTTGATTAATATGCCAGATGACATGGTGGAAATGCCTTTATGTATCGAACGACGGTCAGAGACAGCTTATGTCCACCAAATCACCGATGAAGAGGAAATCGCACAGGAACCCTGGTTCCAAGCAATCCGAAATTTCAAGCTCAACGGTACCTATCCACCGGATATGGACAAGAGGGGACAACGTGCTATACGCCTACTAGCTTCCCAATACGTTCTCATGCAAGGAGAGTTGTACAAAAGAACACCTCTTGGTGTAATCCTACGTTGCCTTGATCATTCACAGGCACGAAAAGTGATGGAAGAGGTCCACGATGGAGAATGCGGTCCTCACATGAGTGCGCCCATGATGGCAAAGAAAATCACACGTTTGGGGTATTATTGGACCACAATGGAATCCGATTGCATCAAATATGTAAGACATTGCCACAATTGCCAAATCTTCGGGAATGTACAACATGTCCCTCCTTCATTGCTCTATACAATGACATCTCCTTGGCCATTTTCTGCCTGGGGAATCGACATAATCGGGAAGATAACTCCAGTCGGAACAGGTGGTCACTGTTTCATCCTAGTGGCAATTGACTATTTCACCAAATGGGTAGAAGCGGCTTCCTACACTAGTCTCACGGCTAAAAACGTGGCAAAGTTCATACAAAACAACATCATCTGTCGATACGGTTGCCCACATGAGATCATTAGCGATAATGGATCACATTTCCAAGTTGAGACTGAGCAATTTCTAGCCAAGTACAAAATTAGGCATCACCACTCTTCGCCATATAGACCACAGACTAATGGCGCGGTAGAGGCAGCAAACAAGAACGTTGTCACGATTCTCAAGAAAATGAGTGACAACTATCGAGATTGGCCAAGCAAGATACCCTTTGCTTTGTGGGGATATCGCACATCCGTTAGGACACCCAGTGGAGCCACTCCTTTCTATTTGACTTATGGCATGGAAGCTGTACAACCAGTCGAGTTAGAGATACCATCTTTGCGCATCTTACTCGAAAGTCAAATCCCAGAAGCCGACTGGAAAAGGGATAGATATGAAGAACTCATGCTCCTGGATGAACGTAGGCTACGCGCCTTGCACAATGTCCAAACATATCAAGCACGTATCAAACACGCTTTCAACAAAAGGGTTAGGCCCAAGAACATCAAAGAAGGAGACTTAGTACTCAAATCGGTTAGAGCTCTTTTACCTGTTGACCCACGGGGAAAATTCAAACCTAATTGGGCCGGACCATTTCTAGTCAAATCCATACTTCCAGGGGGTGCGGTTTGAATCACAGACCTAGATGGGAATGAATTTTCCAACCCGACAAACCTCGACCAATTAAAACGGTACTATGCCTAGAATAGGAACAAAAATGCGCCTCGCGTAACCTCACGTGTCGCTCTTGTGGCACTAAATAAACGGCCCCTGGCCAAGCTGAAATAAGCTAATGTCACTCTGCTCTTGCATTTTGACAAATTTGTCATCCTCATATCATCAAATAAACTAAATTTGCACCTTCAGAGTAAGCAAAAGCTCATGCTTATTTTCTAAGTTCATTACAAGTTCTTGCTTAGGACAATTATTCTTTTACATTTACTCGAACTACGCGCAAGGCAGGGTTTGATTTCATTTTTTTAATGAATACGTAGGCAATCCTTCACCGGATACAACCCATTATTTTAAAATGTAAATAGAAGGACATTTGCATTGCATTTGGAATCCGACAAGAATAATAGATAGAAAATCACAACGGTTTCATAACCATTTAACCTTTTTTATTTTCATTATTTTTCTAATAATAATACGCCACAGAATAATAAATAAAATAGGCTAGGATTCTAAAAACCCCACCTTTTTATTACAACAATAATAATAATAATAAATAATAATAAAAACTAGGGCTATTCTTCCATCTTCCCTTTGCCCTTGTCATTCTTGTCATATTTCTTGTCACGACCTCGAGCCGGACGCTCTTGCGCCACTTCAGACCTAATCACCAACGGTCTTTCTCGAGGCCTAGCCTTACCATTCTTGCCCATCACCATCTCCACGGCAGGAGAAGTCTTCGGTTTCTTCGAAGGATGAACAACTCGAAACCCGACTTCTTCCTCTCCTTCGGTCTGATGCTTCTCTTTCTCCTTTTCCACCTCGCGCACCTTGTAATCAACGGGCTCGCGCTTCCTCAATCTCTCGCGCTCTTCCGGAGTAGTAGCTTTCCTCCATCGCAGATAAGAATCCGACACCCATAAGGCGTTAGCAGAAGAGTTCAAGAACCACATGTTTCTTTGGGCCTATTTAATGGCCCACTCCCTTCGACTTTCAGTAGTAAGTGCCACAGCGGTCTGCGAGACGGTATCAAGCTTCGGGATCGTCTGCTTTAGTCCAACCTGTCTCATCAGCCTTTCCGGGAAGATGCACACCATGAATTCCAAGCCAGGAACGCGCACAGATCGTGTAGGATCCAAAGAAGACACTCCAGTGACAGATTTGAGGTGCCACCATGTTACAATCCACCTAATCAAGGGGCCGTCATCACTCTTCAGTTTATTCTTCCAGTAATCGCAGACGCGAGTGAAATCCACCATGTACAACCTGGTCCTCATTGCAATCGAACGAGCATGATAAGAAGGAACATGAACTGGGGGCTCGATCAATCGAAGCCGTTCCATAAGCCAGACCTACCAAAAGCGGCTATTAGACATAAAAAAAAAAGAAAAACAAAATGAAAAAAAAACGAAAAAAAAAGAAAAAAAAAGAGGAAAATGTTCTTTTACCTGCAAGATAACGGGACTTCCCAAATACGGTAGGTCACGATTGGCTTTCCTATTATCCAAACCCAACAAGATCTCTCCTAAGCATAAACAAGCTGGGCTCCGGCGCAGCTCCATTTGCTCAATAAGGCCCAGAAGACGGGGATCACGTCTCAAGTTTTCATCAACATGCCCTTAGAGGACATACACATGCAACAAGCAAAATCCAAATGCCCTTCGCCTAGCAACATAAGAAACGGTGGGATCGGCCCTATTAATAAATCGATCAATGAAGTCCAACATTCGCACTCCTTTCGAGGTCACTAGACGGTCCACCTCCAGCCTAGTCAATCCAAGCAAGTCTCTAAATTTGCTCTTATACCCTTGCGAAGTAGAAGGAATAGCGGGCAAGTGTTCCGGGTCCCACCCACCAATCGCAGCAATTTCTTCAGGAAATGGGCAAATATCGCCCCCGGAGAACGCAAAAACATGATAATTCTGGTCCCAGTAATCAAGACAAGCATCCAAGAACGGTTTGACAACCTTGATGAGCTTCAAACTCAACAATGATCCAAGATTATAGGCGCCCATGTCGTGTTTCTCCATGTTGGAAAACTCGTTGGTCCACTCCTTTAAGCGAATCTCCAAAGTATTCATGATGAGTGCTTGTTTTGAGAATTTTATGTAATAAGACGAAAAGAGACGGAAGAATTATGTGAATAAAAGCTCTATCGACGTCTCTATTTATACTAATCTCTGTTTCCTAAAATCTGCCAGAGCAGACACACCTGGGAACAGGCGCAGCACCTGCTGCGCCTCTTCAAAGGGACGCAGCTCATGCTGCGCCTCTTCCTCACCAAGGTTTCTGTGATTTTCCGCGTTGGATCTTTCCTAATTCCGTGACGAATAATTTTCAATTCCTACGGGTGATTGTTTTGGTAAATACGTGGAAATTACCATATTTCGGGTTGCCTAGTTCCGCGGGAACGCATTTCGAGGCAATATCGACATTTTCGTCATTTTATCACACTTGTACATTTTCATTTTAGGAAATAATTTTCAATTCCAATTTAATTCGTTTCAAAGTTTATATATTTATTTCATTTATATATTTCTTTTACGTCTTTTTCATCATTTCATTTCTAACTTATAGGGGTCTAGTTTTCTTTTTTTTAGGGGGTAACCCTCCCTACCGTCCGGTCATTTTCGGCAAATTTTTTGCATTTTTGCATTTACTTTTTGCATTTTTCGCGTTCCGTTGAGTCATTCGTTTTGCGCTAATTTGGGCCATATGTATATACAAATGTCTGTTTTGCGTGATTTCTATGTAAATTTCGGGAGCATGACGGCGTAATCCGTCATCTACCAAACCTGTTCAAAGCTAACCTGCAGGTACAAGCAACACAACCCAGCAGCAAAGGCACTCATGCCATCATATATACACCAAAAAGGGAAATGTACAACAAACTGGGGGCTCGAGCCCCAAGCAAAGCCCAAAATGTCCAAGCAAAGTCCAAAATGTCCAAGCAAAGTCCGAAATGTCCAAAATAAAGGTCCAAAATGTACAAATGTGCAGAATACAAACAAAAACAAAACAAGACTACTGCCGGTCGCCCTCCAGCTCCGCAACCCTTGCCGCAAGAGCAGCAATCTCGGCGTCTCGAACCTCGAGCTCCCTCAACAAGCGAGTTGTCTTCTCCCGAGACTGGGCCAACTCTCGCTCCAGCTCACGGTCCCCCTGAAAACAACAAAATTGGATCATGTCAATCATTTCAAGCAATCACAAAGAAAATCAAAATTCAAAAATGAAATAGGCACAAGGTTCATACCTGATGACCTCGATCGGCGACAAGTGCCTCGACGGCAGTAGCTCGCAGCCGGTTGGCCACCCTCCATAACGCCACAAACCGAGACGGTGCAACCTGCATTTTCAAGAAAGAAGTTCTCAATAATTGAATAAGTTCAATCAAATGTGTTCTTACACAAAAATTATGTAAATTAGAGGCTCACCCTCTGAATTGGATGCTGCCAGTCGTCCAAGCCAGCATCCGTCACAGCCACGTCAAAGTCACGCAGCTCGGAGATCGTCGTCCTCCCGGTCGCGTCAGTGTACTCGAGGTTCTCGGGGTACTCTGGGGGCTCGATGCCCGCCACCTCAACCTCCTGCAAAGTCGAATATTTCTCGTTAATCGATGATCTTTCATCATAGTTTCAAAATCAAGAATAAAGGATAGAAAATATGCTCACCACTACCGGCCAGTACGCCAACCTCCCGTAGAGGAACGCCGAGTAGTCCTCGCCAGGAAGAAGGAGGGCGTCACCACCAACGCCAGGCAAGTCAGCCTCCCTCTCTGCCTCAGAAGGCTCCCTGAACATCGTCCTAGGAGGATCGATGGGAACCGTTAACACGTCCCGAGAGCACTGACGAGCCAAGTGCTCGCCCAAGTACCAAACAGGACTCATCAACGTCCTCAACAGCAGCCGGCTCGAGCTCCTAGGACGAAGGACCTCAGCCACAAAAGGAGGCGCTCCAGCGTACTCCGCCCAAGGCCTAGGCACCCACTGGGACAAGACAAACAAGGAATCATTCTTATGATCGATTAGAAATAATGAAGAAGCAAAATGAATATAAGTGAGATGCTCACGCTGTCCAGCTGAAGAGCGTTCACGTCCCGCCGGTACACCGTGAGAGGAACGCTTGCTCCTCGTCCTGCACATCACCCAATCCCTCACGATGGGATAGGCTCTCTCCAGCGGCTCCGTCCTCTTGGGCGAGAGACTCGGAAAGTAGGAGTACACCCACGCCTGTAAAACAAGATAGTCAATAACGATCTTTCGTAATTGATGAAGAAAGAAATGATTATTAGTCTCAATGAAGGTTCATACCTCCAGCAACAGTCCAGGTCCGACAGCACCAGGAGAAGTCCCCTTCTCCATCAACTCCGGACGAACCATGGCCCTCATGAAGTGGATGAGGACCGCAAAACTAGCAGTGACCCCGTCCCAACGCCCTAGGGAACTCAGGTCAGAAAGGAAGGGAAGAAGCTTCGTTGACAGCCTCTCTCCCTTGTCTCCGAGATAAATCGAAGACAGAAACCACCAGAGCCACAAGCGGGCCCTCTGCTCAGCTGTACAGGGAGGAGGAGCCGTCTCTCTCCCGTCAATTGTCACCACGCCGGGTCTTCCCCGCAAAGTAGTCTCGGACATAGGAACTGGGCACTGCACCGAGCATCAGAATACCTTCGGCGACAAGTTCCACCAATCAACCTCCTAGCCTCGGCCGAGTCCACCCTCATGGCGCCTCCTCCGGCCACTCCACCGCCTCGATCCCACACGGCACCGAGAAATCATGCCGTAGTCCTCCAGAGTGACTCCCACCTCACCAAAAGGCATGTGAAAAGTGGAAGTCGTGTCCCAGAATCGGTCCAAGAAAGCGCGGACCAGGCTAAGGTTAGCCCGCAACTTCCTCTTCGCGATATCCCTCCAGGCCTGCACCAAGGCACCGAACGCTCCACGCTCGATCATGGCGCGCTCCTCCGCTGACAACCGCTCGTAGCACTCCATCACTGTCGTGTAACCCGAGAACGACCTGATGTTCCCGGCCTCCTATTGTGATTTGAAACAAAGATTTATCTTTTGCTTTGAATGAAAGTTGGATAAGATAGGAGCAAATGAAATAAATGAAAGAAGGTGAGTGATGAGTAATGAATTCAAAATTACCAAACTCTTTACCGTCCTGTAGGACAGGTGACCCTCTACAGCCTAAAGCAAGTGCCTACTCTCCCAGGTCTCAGCCCACGCGAGCGCTCCCCTCAGCTGACGACCTCCTCGTCCGACGTTGGCCCGTCTCGGGGCCTCCTCCTCCTCAACAGCTCCTCCTCGTGGACCTCGTCCCCAACAGCCATCACCGCGGCGGTGAAAGCCTGCTCCAAAGCCTCCTCGATAACAGCAGCGTCTATCTCCATGGGAGCCCTCCCAGAAATATAAGCCTCATCACCTGCAGCATTAAAGCAAATTTAGGCCGCGTCACGTGACGACGAGCCTTAGTTAAAGGATTTTCGAGCCTTCGGAAGCCCTGAAATCGCTCCTTTCTCGCCATCTTTGGCTATATTCTCACAAACCCGATCACTCATGTGGTAATTAAGGTCAAGTTAAGCCTAAGTCGAAGCCTAGTTCTGGGTTCGAGTCGAAATTTCAACAGCATTTCGTTATAACGGCGATTATGCCCTAGAAAAGTGTCCTGAAAAAGCCGTCACAACCCCAAATTCCGAGATGGTAGGAAGTTTACCCATCATCCAAAGTTCCCAAATATCAAGTTTCATCACAAATGGTCAATCCTAAGGCTATTTTCGAAGCAATTTACGGTCTAGCTGTGAAACCGTCTCAATTTCACTCAAATGCTCAAAACTCAACGAAAATTCGAAACAAATACATGGTTATGTTCCTTATACTACCAATTATCCATTTCTAGTATTAATTTTACAAGGCAAATGCATTTGGGGGAAAAGCCCCAAATTTTCGAAATAATTGGGTTGAAAACCCTAATTTTTCCGATCCAAATTGAGCAAATATAGAAGTTTAATGCAAGAATGAGACACATACCTCGATTAGTCATGATTAATGCAAACTTTTGGATCAAACCTTGGCGGAAATGGTTGAGATTTGAGAGAGAAAAGGATGATTTGTGTTTCGAAACAAATGAAATAATCCCTCTGTTTATCGCGTTTTTACGCAGAAAATACACCCTTGGGAACAGACGCAGCAGGCGCTGCGCCTATTCCAAGAGACGCAGCTCTTGCTGCGGCTCTTCCTGGTGTTCCCTCCATACGAGTTTTCAAAATTTCGTTATGAGTTCGTTATTTGTGGGCCCGTGTTTGGTGCGCCTCTTCCCCATGCTATTTCATCTTTCGTTCCGACCCGTATTTCTAAGCCAACAGCAGACTATCATACGTCATTTATCGCTTCCAAGACCTTTCTTATCACAACGAGCAGATGTTCCTTTACAGGTGTTTCGACACGCCTTCATTATATTTCCCAACGAGAGTAAGCGGATAGACTTTCCCTCTCGAGACATGGAGATTAGTTCCAGATTATGTTCCCCAACGAGAGTAAGCGGATAGACTTTCCCTCTCGAGACATGGAGATCAACATCGACCCCGAAGTCTTCCGAAGTTTGTTTAAAGCTGAACACAAGCAAATTTCTCCCAGCAGTTCCGGACTGTGTCCTGCTGTCTTTCCTCAGAATCATCGTTTTCTCATATCATTCAGATGCCCCCTTTTCAGGAATAAGCCTTCGTATTTTCAGACACCAAGTTATATTCAGACCCCAAAGAGTTTTGTCGAAGCGCCTTCAGTCCCGTTTCGTCCAGAAGTCTCAGGTGTGATCTCTTCTTATGGCTGGCGAGCCTCCTTACGTAGTCTAATGGACTTTAAACGACCCTCCCCAATAGTCGACAGACTCTAAAATGTTCCCGACGACAGGTCCTTGGCTCAGACCCCTTGAGCCGCCTCGCGTCGTCAGGTTGTAATCTTCGATTGACCTGATGGCTATACTTTGACTTTCGCCTTGTCCAAGCCTCAGTCAAAGTGGGGGCTCTGTAGATACCTCATTTCTGCACCTCTCGCAAACCACCCGGTGATGATTGGACCGCATGTTTGGTACGCGGAATGATTTGTGACAGTTCATAAGTTTATCGTCAAGTGATTGCTCAAACACTAATGTCTACCTCTTAGTTGTCATCTACGTGCCGACACGGTCGTTTTGACAGTAATTAGAGTACATTTGGAGTCCGGGACTAAAACCGTCTCCATTTTCTGATAACCGTTAAATCCCGAGTCAGAATGTTCTGGATTGTTCCGGATATTTCTATTCCATATTTTATAATTATTTCACAATCTTTAATCTTTCGTAAACAATTTCCCGTAATATTCATACAAAATATTAAGGAAAACCAAATTATTCTGTCCTTCTATAACTTAAACACGGAAATCTTTCTTCCGCAGGAGGAAACCACTTGGGAACAGACGCAGCAGGTAATGCGTCTCTTCCAAGAGACGCAGTTACTGCTGCGCCTCTTCCCAGGTCCTTTTCTGCGTATTTTTCGTATCTTTTTCATATCTTTCCGAGATTCACTTCCAAAGTCTCTCCGAAACCCTAATTCCTTCACGTGATTAGTATAAATAGGAGCCTTCGCTCCTCATATTTCTCACGCGAGTGTCCGCCCTTCTCTTCTCCCTTTGCATTCTAGACCTTTGTTCTTACTTTTTGGCGTCTACGTGCTTGAACATTCGACCACGTAAGCTCGGATACTTCTGAGTACCAGCCTCGTTTGCATGACCGACCAATTTGACCAACTCCACCATAATCAACTTAATTAATCTAATCGTTTTTCCTCTTACGAGGGCACTTTCTGTTGGGAAATGTGTCCTCAACAATAGTGCGATCACATGATTTAAATATCATTATTAAATCTCATTTTAAAAATACATGTGGGATGTAATATTTTACAGTCAACTGGTCCACACATATCGGTAATGATTGGCTGACTAGAGTTTGACATTACTGTCGTGCGACGGTGGTGATCAGTTGATCCCCTTAGGTCATACCTATAGGGAAATACTCTTAATTGATTATTTAATTAATCGTATACCGATACGAGTTAATTAAATTGCTTAAAATTGACGGATAATTTTGTGAGTATAATTTACGTATCTTATTGTAAATATGATTAAATGAGACACGGTCTAAGTAATAGAATTATTTTATTACTTAGATGAAATTATTGTTTACAGAAACAATTGAAACGGAATGAATAAATTATTATAAATACAGAATGTTGTAGTTTATAATTTGGAAACCATTTTGGTACAAGTAATTGCGAATTACTAGTCGATTTTGTATATGACATATTTTATGAGAATGTTGATTTTTAATATGTTAAAAATACATTACAATTTCATATGTCAAGTAACATGTCACATATGTTACAATTGACAAATGACAAAATAAAATGGACCATCCATTTTATATTGAATGTACCGAAATTATGGAGGGAGTTAGTGGAATAAAATTGTGTTAATTGTTTAAGTGGAAAACACAATGATGGAAGCTAACAAGTAGCCATGCAAACCTAAGCTTTTGAGAAGAGCAAAAACAAAAGGCATTGGGCATACTACCCAATGCCCCTTTTTCGGCCATCCCACAAGAAAGAGAAAAAGGCTTTTCTCTTTCATGTCATTATTCATTCTTTCCATCTAATTTTCTAGAGTAAGAAAATACAATAAAACTCTCTACAATTTATGATAATTCTAGAGAAATAAACTCACAAAATACTCCCTCTTGACCGAGATTTTCAAGAGCAAAAATGCAATTTATTTTGTGTCAATTTTATAGTAAAACATATATTATTACTAGATCATAATAATATTTGTTATTGAGAGGTTTCCTTGGGTATTCACTTTTGGGAGAGATTCTATACTTGAATCTTTGTTCATCCATTATTTGGAATGCTCAAGAACTAACAAGAAGGAGATCTTGTTGGTGCCCATAAAACCGAAATCTTCAATGTAAGAACATGATTTCTTCTTTATATTTACTTTTGTTTGCATGCATAAGATCCATCTTTAATTTTATGACAAATTAAATTAAAACATATATGAATATGTTAAGTATATAGATCTACTTTTCCTCCAATCGGTATCAAGAGCCATGGTTGTTTGCATGCAAATCGGTTAAAAGTTTTTCCGAGTTATAAGAATAACATATAAAACTTGTAAAATTTGTGTTATTATGATATATCACAAAATTAATTTTTGCATGTTAAAGTTTCTGATCCTAAAATGTATTTAGGATATTTTGGTTAATTTATGGATTTTATTGTTCATTTTATATTATATTGGCATTAAAATGTGATTTTTATGATAAAAATGTCATTTTTGGACGAAAATTAGCTAAATTTCGAATTTTCCAGTGGTTTTTGGATATGTTTTCACATATATTATTTTTAGATGATCTGGAAATTTTCATAATTTTATGAGTTCTTATGCTCGAAAAATGGATTTTTCATGATAAAAATCGGATTTAAGTGAAAAATAGGTTAATATGAGATAAATTTCGAATCTGGTCATAGAAATTTAATATGTTGTCACATGCAATTTTACAAGATGTGTGTAAAATAATTGGCTATAAATAAGTCTTTTTGCATGATTTATGGATTTTTGAAGAAAAATTGCATGAATAGTGACATTATTAGTGAAAAATTAATAGAACATAATCTATGACTAAGGAAAAACGTCTAATGTTGCATTTTATTATCTTTTTCAGATCTAAAATTGAAAAGTTAATGAATATAATTTTTCCCATGTTTTTATGATTATTTTAGTTAAAATCGATAAACCGCAACATTGTTTTTCCGGAAAAATTTCGAAATTTTTAACCTAAGTTTTTGAACATTATGAGTGTCATGGTATTTTTCCAGAATGTTCATGAGTTTAAATTTCAAATTTTGAATTTATTTGAAATTTTGTGATTTATTTGAAGTTTATAGCTTATTTTTGTAATTTTTAGTCCATTAATGAACAATTTTATAAATATGAGTTAATTATGGTCAAATTATTAGTGAAGACTAAATTTTGAGTCCTAAGAGGTTAGGGTAATTAACTTATGCATAAATATGAATTTATGTAATTTTTGTGATTGTAAAATGTTGAAATCACGCAAATCCGTAAAAACGGAGTAATATTCGATATTGTCTAATTAAAGGCGATTTAGCATAAAATTGGGCATGTTCATACATATTATAATGCTGCATTTTCCTTTATGATTGTCATAATTTTATTTATGTAATTTTTGAATTATGTAATTTTACTTAGTATGGCCTTAGATTTTAATTGGTATTTCCCGAAATGTATGGGAATATCGATTCGGTTGTAATTTTATTGTGATCTCGTATCACCGTTTTGTAATTTAATAGATTTATTTTATTTTAGTTACAAATGTATAATAGGAAATTATGTAATTTATTATGTAATTTAAATTCATCTCGGAGTTCCCAAAGACTGATTTCTTCAAGATGGCGATACATAAAGACGGTGTTACCTAGAGATGCGTGCCACAACCGAAGTTCAAGGGACCAATGGAGTTGGTTTCCGAATATGTAATAGTTAATTAGATTTTCTATTTTAGGAAGGTCATACTAGGATTTATTTTTATGCTTTGCATTTTATTTATATGTTGCATGCATCACTAAATCGCCATAACTAAAACATGCATCAACTTTTAATCGAGTATATCGACCATGTCAATTATAATTATCGTAGTTCACCGCTTTAGTTCACTTAAAACGTGATAGATAATAAATTGACATGACCTCTCGCTAAAATAAACAATTGAGACTTAGCCTTACCAAATAGTAGAAACCATGAAAACTTATTTCGCGAGGGAGTGCACTCGGCCCTACCGGGGTACAAACCTTGTTACGTAGGGGAAGTGGGTGATAAATGTCTATTCACCGAATTCATGTTGATAAGGGATGAATCGGCCTTACCGTGCCCAAGTTGATGTGGATTTGGATCATGGACACATTTATTCGAAATTTGGGTTGAACTCAACAAAAGTTTTTGATAAGGGATGTATCGGCCACACCGTGCCCTTGTCAGATGTGTTTTGGGCTAAAGATAAATGTTAATGTAATTTTATCGACCGAGAGTTCTAAAAGTAGAATCGATTAAAGAGTTAATCCACCGAGTTATATTGATAAGGGATGAATCGGCCCTACCGTGCCCAAGTTAATATGAATTTGGATCTTGGAATCATTTATCATAGTTGGGTAGAGGTCACTATGTAAATGCTATACTTGTTTTTCAAGTATTAATAAAACGATAAATGTTAAGTTTTCCACTATTCCGTTGTTATATTGTTCTATTTCTTTACCACAATTCATATACGATATCATTTCGATTCAAAACTCCATTAAAACATCGTATCTAAAGACAAAATTTGAATTTTCTTCTAAAGACCTCGAATGAACCATTGCTAAGGATCTCTTGTAAAGAGTAAAGATTAAAGTTATTCATTATCAAACAGGTTTTTGATTCTTGACTAACACTTCTACTTACAATGGATTATGTTTCATATACTTAATTAAATTAAGTACCTTGAAACGATAAATTGTTTTGGTAATTAGTTTTGTCAGAATTCGTAATTGACCAAAATAACGCAACCACTTCAATGAAAGTTTTAAGACTAAAACGATTGAATTGAAGAGTAATCTTTATAAGAATCACCTTTGCTTCTCTAAGTAAAGACTCATTGAAATGAGTGGGAGCATTCTCTTAAACCGTTAAGATGAGGACGAGGTTAAAGAAGTAAAATTAGAATGGAATTGATACAAGGTTATGTTAAAGGTAAAGTTGTTGAGAATGACGATACTAAACCTATCAATCCCGACCGATAAAGTTTCCATTGTCTTAAATGTTAGACACGAGAAAGGAAACTACCCCAAATTATTGAAGAATCAACAAGTTAGTTGTGGGACATCTAATGGGACCTTCTTCGTTAAATGTTTATTTGATTAAACATAAATTTTGCTAGTATTACTTCGTCAATATTAGAAACCGGTGGTGGTTTTCATCATTATGTTTGATACATAGGATGATTAGAATATGACAACTAGCAACAATGAAGTCAAGAGATAGAGTCATTGTGTACTAAATCTAGTTTTCGGGTTTGGAGTTGTACTTAATTGTGACTATTAAGTACATAAACTCTAAATAAGAATACAATTTGTTAAAGATACAAAAGAGGTTTCACTTTTGTGACCCTATACACCATGATTTGATGTATGGCTAGCCCATCATCAAGGTGATTATATTCTAAACCAAACTAGAATAATATATCATGAATATGATGCAAGACTCAAATTGGTAACCCAAGATTAAACCTTAAAATTTTGGATTGATGAACGCAAAGAGTTAACGAGTACTCTTGAAACCATTAGATAGTTAATGGTATATGCGTATCTTGTATTCAAAGCAAGATGTCTCGTGCCTTTTGGTTGAAAAGGAGATCGAGGTTATAAATCATTGATCCATAATAGGTTGATCATTCTCTTTTACCAACGATTTAAGTTGACGCTAATGTGTTAACTTAATAACGTAAATAGAAAATCTTTAAAGAAGTTTAAAGAGTTAAAGAAATCACGATTTAGTCGTGATGGGATTATCAAAGTGAAGACTTTGATATAAGCCAATGGAAATGTGATCTAATATCACAAGTTAATATCTCTTAGCACGCATTATGAAATAATGTGTGATTGGATAAGAAATCAAACGCTATTCGATATGGTTTGGACTTCAATCAAGTTACTTTGAGTTACTTGATCCTTTTGGGGATTTTATCATTTTTGTCTAAATTATTTTTCCACTAAATCGAATCATATGAGATATGAAATGGTAAGGGTACCATGGTTGTAAGTTTTCACAAGAAACAAATGCTCATTTTTCCCTTTTCAATTATCACGAGCACGACGGGTTTGCGGCTCATGAAGCTGTCTTTCTAAAATACAAGTTTATTTCTAGAAGACAGAGTGGGAGAAATTATTCAAGAGCCACAGAGAATGTTATGTCGCAAGAAACTGGTCTTTCTTGGCTACATGAGACGTTTTGTGTAAGACATTGTTTCTGCACATTGTTTCTTCAAAACCTAGGAGGTTAAATTCGTCACTTGTTAAAAATGATGAATTCATGCTACTTTTAAGAAAGTAAAGAGCTTATAACTTACAAAAGAAATTGTTTGATTCAAGTTGATTACTTCTAGAAAGTAATGAACATATGACTTACATATGAGTGTTTAAGTCACAACTCAATACAAGGCTTAGAGCCATGAAAATCCGAAACAAAAGGGCTTGATTAGTGACAAAGGGTTTTGCACTGATAAAGAGATATTTCAAAGCAAGATTGGTTGCAAAGGGTTTTGCACTAATTGAAATGATTAAGTCTATTTGGATCTTCTTAGGGATTGTGTTTCATTATGAGGATATGCATACAACAAGTGAATCTAAAACCCACTTCTTCAATAGAAGGAATGTATTCTATACATGTCATGAGTTTTATAGATTCTTGCAATCCTAAGATAATGTGAAACTTAAGAGAGGATCTTAAGTAGGACATCAATGAGTTGGAATCAACATTTTGATCATGTGATAAAACATTTCTCGATATGTCGAGAAGTTGTGTTTATACATGGAGTTTAGTGGGAGTTACGGAATTTTTAATTAGTCCGATATGTGGATGACATATTGATCATTGAGAATGATTTAAGACTTTTGGAGTATTATAATACATCTTGAATATCCGGATTTATGAAGATAAATCCACATGATATTAGCGTCAGTAAGAAGTCTTATGTTGATAAGATTCATGACTAGTTCAATTAAATTGAACATATTTGATTGATTTCATTTGCTTCCGCTGCCGAATCAATTAAAAAGAAATGATGTATAACACTTCATATGCTTTGAGTATGATGAATTATTTTCAAAATTGAATTTAAGTAATCTTTACCAAGTAAGCCATAAAGATTACCCTTAAGTGCTTGCAGAAGCATTAAGGCTATGATGCAAAGTGTTTATGATGCAATTTTGTGTAAGGGTGTTACACAAGTGACAATTGACAATTGAGATTGCACATGGTTTCCGACAAAACCATAATCAAAAAACATTAGGATGGTTAAGATACCATTGTGGCAATGTTAATTAAGAAGTAGATTTTCTAGAATCGTTCTAGGCAATAAAGAACAATGAGAGATATTTATAACGGAAATTGAGTACACTTGCAATCATGAGATGTGCAAGAAGGATGAGTCTCGCACACTGCTTGTGAAAACAGGTGGGAGCTATTCTAAGGCTAGAGGGCCTATGTCTTGATTGGATCTCGACACGTACTCAGAAAGTTTAGTAATGCAAATGTATACATTACAAAGGAAAACGAGTATGTAGTGAGGTTGAGTAAGGTACAAGAAATTGATAAAACCTACTAACCAAAGCCTTCTCAAAGGCTGAGCATGATGAGTCATGTCATTTCAATTGAATTGAAATGAACAACTACGTACAAGATCAAATTAGATTATAGAACATGAAATAGTAATCAGGCATTGACTATTCATATGTGATAATCGCATTTGTCGTTCGAGTTTTACTTTAAAACTCTTTTATTATACTTTGTTACATCCAAACGGGTTGTAAAGACAATTGAACCCCGTTAAAGTGAACACGGATTAGCATTGTATTCGCCCATAGTCATTTGTATGAGGTGACGTCTCGAAGTGACTAGAGTGTGATGCGATTGATGGCAAGTTCAAGTGCCATACAGTCATGTGAGATGACTAGTCGATCACATAGGCAGATAGTTAAGAACACTTTGTCGGGCCTTATGACCGCTTATAGAGTTCTGGCAATTTATATAGCCTGGTCGTGGCGAGAGCTGCTATAGTATTCTAATGAGTCGATTCTTTTGACTAAAGACTGTTCGCCTAAGATGGCACAGTTTTAGATTAACTTTGATTTATGTTACTACGACCTTCGTAAATGGGGTCAAATGGGCATATTTTGGGTTATGATGGCTGTGGCTAGTCGAAGGGAATAAGTGCGATAGGAATTGTCCATCCCCTTGTCAGGGTTATAACAATATCTCAGGGCCACTCGAGGAGTAATGAACTGGAAATGCGTGGCCACGCTCGGAAGGTATCTATGATAGATAAATCCGATCAATCAGTTATTCTCCAGATCGAGGAAACCACTCTCGATATGATCACTTGCAAGTACGACCTGAAAGACACCTTGCATTGAGTGGGAGATAGTAATAGGACAAGAGAATTGGTGACACACACTTGTCGAGGACAAGTGGGAGATTGTTGGGAAATGTTTCCTCAACAATAGTGCGATCACATGATTTAAATATCATTATTAAATCTCATTTTAAGAATACATGTGGGATGTAATATTTTACAAATCAACTGGTCCACACATATCGGTAATGATTGGTGACTAGAGTTTGACATTACACGTGCGTGCGACGGTGGTGATCCGTTGATCCCCTTAGGTCATACCTATAGGGAAATACTCTTAATTGATTATTTAATTAATCGTATACCGATACGAGTTAATTAAATTGCTTAAAATTGACGGATAATTTTGTGAGTATAATTTACGTATCTTATTGTAAATATGATTAAATGAGACACGGTCTAAGTAATAGAATTATTTTATTACTTAGATGAAATTATTGTTTACAGAAACAATTGAAACGGAATGAATAAATTATTATAAATACAGAATGTTGTAGTTTATAATTTGGAAACCATTTTGGTACAAGTAATTGCGAATTACTAGTCGATTTTGTATATGACATATTTTATGAGAATGTTGATTTTTAATATGTTAAAAATACATTACAATTTCATATGTCAAGTAACATGTCACATATGTTACAATTGACAAATGACAAAATAAAATGGACCATCCATTTTATATTGAATGTACCGAAATTATGGAGGGAGTTAGTGGAATAAAATTGTGTTAATTGTTTAAGTGGAAAACACAATGATGGAAGCTAACAAGTAGCCATGCAAACCTAAGCTTTTGAGAAGAGAAAAAACAAAAGGCATTGGGCATACTACCCAATGCCCCTTTTTCGGCCATCCCACAAGAAAGAGAAAAAGGCTTTTCTCTTTCATGTCATTATTCATTCTTTCCATCTAATTTTCTAGAGTAAGAAAATACAATAAAACTCTCTACAATTTATGATAATTCTAGAGAAATAAACTCACAAAATACTCCCTCTTGACCGAGATTTTCAAGAGCAAAAATGCAATTTATTTTGTGTCAATTTTATAGTAAAACATATATTATTACTAGATCATAATAATATTTGTTATTGAGAGGTTTCCTTGGGTATTAACTTTTGGGAGAGATTATATACTTGAATCTTTGTTCATCCATTATTTGGAATGCTCAAGAACTAACAAGAAGGAGATCTTGTTGGTGCCCATAAAACCGAAATCTTCAATGTAAGAACATGATTTCTTCTTTATATTTAATTTTGTTTGCATGCATAAGATCCATCTTTAATTTTATGACAAATTAAATTAAAACATATATGAATATGTTAAGTATATAGATCTACTTTTCCTCCACTTTCGTCTACATTCGAGTCGAGCATCACTAATCGATAACTTAGTTCTTCTCGTTTCGTCAAACATGTAAGTCTGAGGGTGTAAATCTCTCTTTTATTTATTGTTATTTACTTTTGTATCATCATATTTTAAGGTTTATGTCAAAAACACCTCTTAAAACCGATTTCTAAAACCGTGCTTTAAAACCCTTTTTACGGATTTCCAGAAGACAAACCGTCGAGAAAGGACGCAGCAACTGCTGCGCCTCTTCTAAGGAGCGCAGTTCCTCTTGCGCCTCTTCGTGAGGCTGTCGCAATTCCTGCTTCCTTTCTTCTTCCTTCGTCCTCTGTAATTCGTCATCTTTTGTTTGTTTCGTTTGTTTTCTTTAATTCTTCGATACAATAGTCTAATAATTTCATGTATGTTGTTTATCATTCATTCACACGTATAATTCATCATTAAATTCGACTTAAATCCCTTATAATCTCATATTCGCGGGTTTTCGTCACTAAATTCAATCCGGGTTGTAGGAATTCGATTTGTTCATATCGGGTTTCTGGAATTCGATCTTTGATATATTTTCATCTGTCTTTCGTCATTAATTTGTCGTTAATTTGTCATGTTTAGTCTATTTTGTTCACCTATGTCACTAATCGATCGTTCATTCATGTAAATAATCCGTTTGCATCCGTCTCCTCATGTTTTATTGCTTTTATGACCATTAATCACATGTAATTAACACATTAAATCACTTTCATCCGAGTAAATATATTAATCAATCCTTAAAATCATCAATTAACATTAACGATTTGCAGTTCCGGCTTCACAGCCAGAGCTCACCCTTGGAACAGACGCAACAACTGCTGCGCCTCTTCCAAAGGGCGCAGTCCTGCTGCGCTTGTTCCAGGTTGAGTTCTGTCTCTAATTCTCACATGTTAGGATTAAAACTTGGATGTTGCATTGCATGCATATAATCGACGATATATCGAGTATAGATGATGTCCCTAATCATTAGTAGAGGCCGCTATCGAGGCGGGTGGGATTAGGTGTTCGATCAAAAGAGCTTCCTAATACGTACCCTCACCCCTTACTCCAGATCTCTGTGAACATCCGTGTTCATTGGCATCCACGAGAGTCATTCTAGACATAGAATGCTAAGGGTAATGATTGCTTAGTGTTCATGTCTCTACTTTGTGTCTTGACATGACACGAGGTATTCGAACGGTTCTAATTTCCCATAAAAATTGGTGGCGACTCCAACAAATGCAAACGCTTGTTCTCTCTCTCCCAAGCGCCCCCGTGGGCCCCCGTTGTCCACAAGCACCTGCTGCGTCTATTCCTGGGGGTGTCTTTCCTGCGTAAAAGCGCGATGAAACAGAGGTTTCATTTCATTATCTCGAAACACAAATCATCAATTTCCCTCTCAAATCTCAACCATTTCCGCCAAAATTTGATCCAAAAGCTTGCATTTGCCATGACCAATCGAGGTATGTATATCATTCTTGCATTAATCTTCTATAATGGACGAATTGGATCGACAAAATTTAGGGTTTTTAACCCTAAAATGTCGAAAATTTGGGGATTTTCCCCCAAATGACCTTGCCTTGCAAAATTGACCTTGTAAATGGCTAATTGGTAGTATAAGGATCATAACCATGTATTTGTTTTGAATTTTCGTTGAGTTTTGGGCACTTGAGTGAAATTGTGACGGTTTCACAGCTAAACCGTAAATTGCTTCGAACATAGCCTTAGGAATGCCCATTTGCGATGAAACTTGACATTTGGAATCCTTGGATGATGGGTAAACTTCCTACCATCTCGGAATTTGGTTTGTGATGGCTTTTTCAGGACACTTTTCTAGGGCATAATCGCCGTTATAATGAAATGCTGTCGAAATTTCGACTCGAACCCATGACTAGGCTTCAACTTAGGCTTGACTTAACCCAAATTACAACATGAGTGATCAGGTTTGTGGGAATAAGGCCAAAGATGGCGAGAAAAGAGCGATTTCGGGGCATCTAAAACTCGAAAATCCCCTAATGAAGGTTTGTCGTCACTTAACGCGGCCTAAAATTACTTTAACGTTGCAGGTGACGAGGGTTCTACTTCTGGGGGAGCTCCCATGGACATAGACACAGCCTTTAACGCTTCTCGTGCTCTCGAGGAGGCAGTTGCTGAGGACGAGGAGGAGGAGGAGACCCCGAGGCGGGCCAACGTTGGGCGAGGTGGTCGTCAGCTGAGGGGAGCACTTGGGTGGGCTGAGACCTGGGACAGCAGGCACTTGCTTTGGGCTGCGGAGGGTCACCTGTCCTATAGGACGATGAAGAGCTTGGTAATCTTGGATTCATCACTCATCACTCATCTTCTTTCATTTCATTTGCTCATATCTTTTCCAATTTCATTCAAACAAAATATAGCTTTTGTTTCAAATCACAATAGGAGGCCGGGAACATCAGATCGTTCTCGGGCCACACGACGGCGATGGCGTGCTACGAGAGGCTGTCGGCGGAGGAGCGAGCCATGATCGAGCGGGGAGCATTTGGCGCCTTGGTGCAGGCTTGGAGGGATATCGCGAAGAGGAAGCTGCGGGGTAACCTTAGCCTGGTCCGCGCTTTCTTGGACCGATTTTGGGACATGACTTCCACTTTTCACATGCCTTTTGGTGAGGTGGGACTCACGTTGGAGGACTACGACATGATCTCTGGTCTGCCGTGCGGGACCAAGGCAGTGGAGTGGCCGGAGACTGCCATTAGGGTGGACTCGGTCGAGAGTAGGAGGTTGATCGGCTGGAACTTGGCGCCGAAGGCTGCTGCAGTGCCTGGTTTGGTGCCTAGTTCTTACGCCCGAGACTACTTTGCGGGAAAGACCCCGATGCTGGTGGTGATTGACGGGAGGGAGATGACTCCTCCTCCCTGTACAGCTGACCAGAGGGCCCGCTTGTGGCTCTGGTGGTTCTTGTCTTTGATCTACCTCGGAGACAAGGGAGAGAGGCTGTCGACGAAGCTTCTTCCCTTTCTTTCTGACCTGAGCTCCCTAGGACATTGGGACTGGGTCACTGCTGGTTTTGCGGTCCTGATCCGCTTTATGAGGGCCATGGTTCATCCGGAGTTGATGGAGAAAGGGACTTCTCCTGGTGCTGTCGGCCCTGGACTACTGTTGGAGGTATGAACCTTCATTCAGACTAAAATCACTTCTTTTCCTTATCGAATTACGAAAGATCGTTATTGACTATCTTTCTTCACAGGTGTGGGTGTACTCCTACTTTCCGAGCCTCTCGCCCAAGAGGACGGAGCCGCTGGAGAAGGCTTATCCCGTTGTGAGGGATTGGGTGATGTGTCGCACGAGGAGCAAGCGTTCCTCTCATGGTGTCTAACGGCGGGACGTGAACGCTCTTGAGCTGGACAGCGTGAGCATCTCACTTATATTCGTTTTGCTTCTTTATTACTTTTTAACCGATCATAAGAATGATTTCTTGCTTGTCTTTTCCCAGTGGGTGATCAGGCCTTGGGCGGAGTACGCTGACACTCCTCCTTTCGTGGCTGAGGTCCTTCGACCTAGGAGCTCGAGTCGGTTGCTGCTGAGGACGTCGATGGGTCCTGTGTGGTATTTGAGCGAGCGCTTGGCTCGTCAGTGCTCTCGGGATGTCTTTACGGATCCCATCGATCCTCCTAGGACGATGTTCAGGGAGCCTTCTGAGGCTGAGATGGAGGCTGACTTGGCAGGCGTTGGCGGTGACGCCCTCCTGCTTCTTGGTGAGGACTACTCGGCGTTCCTCAATGGGAGGTTGGCGTACTGACCGGTTGTGGTGAGCATTTACTCTCCTTATGACCATTTCGAAAGCATGATGAATGATCATCGATTTAATGGCAATCCTTTATCTTTGCAGGAGGTTGAGGTGGCGGGCATCGAGCCCCCAGAGTACCTCGAGACCCTCGAGTACACTGACGCGACCGGGAGGACGACGATCTCCGAGCTGCGTGACTTTGACGTGGCTGTGACGGATGCTGGCTTGGACGAGTGGCAGCATCTGATTCGGAGGGTGAGCCTCTAATTTGTATGATTTTTGTGTAAGAACACATTTGATTGAACTTATCCAATTATTGAGAACTTCTTATTTGAAAATGCAAGTTGCGCCGTCTCGGTTTGTGGCGTTATGGAGGGTAGCCAACCGGCTACGAGCTACTGCCATCGAGGCACTTGTCGGCGGTCGAGGTCGTCAGGTATGAACCTTTCGTTTATTTCATTTTTAAACTTTCTAAACTTTCTTATGATTGCTTGAAATGATTGACATGAGCCAATTGTTGCATTTGCAGAGGGAGCGTGAGCTGGAGCGAGAGCTGGCTCAGTCTCAGGGGGAGACAGCTCGTTTGCTGAGGAAGCTCGAGGTTCGCGACGTCGAGGTTGCTGCTCTCGAGGCGAGAGTTGTAGAGTTAGGCGGCGTCCGGCAGTAGTTTTTTTGTTGTTTGTTTTGTTTGTTGTTGGCTGTATCTTGCACATTTGTATATTTTAGGACCTACATTTTGGACATTTTGCATTTTGCTTGGGGCTCGAGCCCCCAGTTTGTTGTACATATCCCTCTTTTGGTTGTATATAAGATGGCCTGAGTGCCTTTGCTGCTGGGTTGCGTTGTTTGTACCTGCGGGTTAGCTTTGAACAGGTTTGGTAGATGACGGTTTACGCCGTCATGCTGCCGGAATTTACATAGAAATTCACGTAAAACATACATTTGTATATATGGCCTGAATTAGCGCAAAACGAATGACTCAAAAGTGCAAAAGTGTAAAAATGCAAAAAAATTGCCGGAAATGACCGGACGGTAGGGAGGGTTTCCCCAAAAAAAATGAAAAAATAGAAACCTATAAGTTAGAAATGTAATGTAGGACGGGAGTGGAAGGATTCCCCAAAAGAGAAAAAATATATAAGTTTGAAATAAATTACATTAAATTGGAGAAATGATTCCCCAAAAAAGAAAAATAGAAAGAAACATATAAGTGTGCTAAAATGACGAAAATGCTGATATTGCCTCGAAATGCGTGCCCGTGGAATTAGGAAACACGAACTATGGTAACTTTGACGTATTTACCAAAATAATAACCCGTAGGAATAGGAAATTATTCGCTAAGGAATTTAGGAAAGATCCAACGCGGAAAATCACAGAGACGTTGCTGAGGAAGAGGCGCAGCAGAGTCTGCGTCCTTTGAAGAGGCGCAGGCAGTCTTTGCGCCTGTTCCCCGGTGTATCCGTCCTGACGAATTTTAGGAAACAGATTTTAGTATAAATAGAAACGTCGATAGAGGTTTTATTCACACAATTGTTCCGTCTCTTCCTTCGTCTTATTACATAAAATTCTCAAAACAATCTTTCATCATGAATACTCTTGAAATTCGTCTAAAAGAGTGGACCAATGAGTTCTCTAGTGTGGAGAAGTATGACATGGATGCTTATAATCTTGGATCATTGTTGAGTTTGAAGCTTATCAAGGTGGTCAAACCATTCCTAGATGCTTGTCTTGATTATTGGGATCCGAATTATCACGTTTTTGCCTTCCCTGGAGGTGACATTTGCCCATTTCCTGAGGAAATTGCTGCGATCGGTGGGTGGGACCCAGAACACTTGCCTGCTATTCGTTCTACTTCACAAGGGTATAAGAACAAATTTAGAGACTTGCTTGGGTTGACAAGAATTGAGGTGGATCGTCTAGTGACCTCGAAAGGAGTGCGAATATTGGACTTTATTGACCAATTCATTAACAAGGCCGACCCCACCATCTCTTATGTTGCTAGGCAAAGGGCATTCGGATTTTGCTTGCTACATATATATGTCCTTCAAGGGCACGTTGATGAGGATTTGAGAGGTGATTCCCGTTTCCTGAGTCTAGTTGAGCAAATGGAGCTGCGCAGGAGCCCAGCCTGTTTATGTTTAGGAGAGATCCTATTGGGTTTGGATAACAGGAAAGCCAATCATGACATACCTTATTTGGGAAGTCCCATTATTTTGCAGGTAAAATAATAAAGAATTTCTTCTCTTTTCCTTTTTTTTTCGTTTTCTTCTTTCTTTTTTTTTCTTCTTCTATTTTTTTCGTTTTTCGTTTTTTTTTTAACACCTGCTTTTTTGTAGGTTTGGCTTATGGAGCGTCTTCGATTGATCGAGCCCCCAGTTAATGTTCATGTCTATCATGCTCGCTCAATTGCTATGAGGACTAGGCTCTACATGGTGGACTTCACTCGAGTCTGCAATTATTGGGAAAACAAATTGAAGGGTGATTATGGTCCCTTGATTAGATGGATCGTACCATGGTGGCATCTCAAATCTGTAACTGGAGTATCTTCCTTGGATCCTACCCGATCTGTGCGCATTCCTGGCTTGGAATTCATGGTATGCATCTTCCCGGAGAGGTTGATGAGACAGGTTGGACTGAAGCACACAATCCCAAAGCTTGACATCGTCCCGCAGACTGTTGTGGCGCTTACTACTGAGAGTCGAAGGGAGTGGGCCATTAAATGGGCTCAAAGAAACGTATGGTTCTTGAACTCTTCTGTTAGTGCTTTATGGGTATGGGACTCCTATCTGCGGTGGAGGAAAGCTACTCCTCCGGAGGAGCGTGAGAGACTGAGGAAGCGCGAGCCTGTTGACTACAAGGTGCGCGAGGTGGAAAAGGAGAAAGAGAAGCATCTGACTGAGGGAGAGGAAGAAGGCGGGTTTCGAGTTGTTCATCCTTCGAAGAAACCAAAGACCTCTCCTGCCGTGGACAAAGTGATTGACAAGAATGGGAAGACTAGACCACGAGAAAGACCGTTGGTGATTAGGTCCGAAGTGGCGCAAGAGCGTCCGGCTCGAGGTCGTGACAAAAAATATGACAAGAATGACAAGGGCAAAGCGAAAATGGAGGAATAGCCCAAGTCTTCATTATTATTTATTATTATGATTGTAATAAGAAGGTTGGGTTTTTAGAATCCTAGCCTATTTTATTTTTTTGTTTTTGTTTATCTTTAGCATTGTTATTATGTAACGTACTATTATTATTATTAGAAAATGAATGAAAAAAGGAGGTTAATTGGTTATGAAACCGTTGTGATTTTTTATTTATTATTCTTGTCGAATTCCAAATGCAACTGCAAATGTCCTTCTATTTACATTTTGAAATTAATGGGTTGTATCCTGCGAAGGATTGCCTACGTATTCATTAAAAAAATGAAATCAAACCCTTGCGCGTAGTTCGAGTAAATGTAAAAGAATAATTGTTCTAAGCAAGAACTTGTAATGAACTTAGAAAATAAGCATGAGCTTTTTACTTACTCTTAAGGTGCAATTTAGTTTATTTGATGATATGAGGATGACAAATTGTCAAAATGCAAGAGCATGGTGACATTAGCTTATTTCAGCTTGGCCAAGGGCCGTTTATTTAGTGCCACAAGAGCGACACATAAGGTTACGCGAGGCGCGTTTTAATTCCTATTCTAGGCATAATACCGCTTTAGTTGGTCAAGGTTCGTCGGGTTGGTAAATTCATTCCCATCTAGGTCTGTGATTCTAACCGCAGCCCCTGGAAGTATGGACTTGACTAGAAATGGCACAACCCAATAAGGTTTGAATTTTCCTCGTGGGTCGACAGGTAGAAGAGCTCTAATCGACTTGAGTACTAAGTCTCCTTCCATGATGTTCCTTGTATTGACCCTTTTGTTGAAGGCTCTTTGATACGTGCTTGATATGTTTGTACATTATGTAATGCGCGTATTCTACGTTCATCTAGGAGGATGATTTCTTCATATCTATCCCTCTTCCAATCGGCTTTTGGGATTTGACTTTCGAGTAAGATACACAATGATGGTATTTCTAACTCGACTGGCTGTACAGCTTCCATGCCGTAGGTCAAATAGAAAGGGGTGGCCCCAGTGGGCATCCTAACAGATGTACGATATCCCCATAAAGCAAAGGGTATCTTGCTTGGCCAATATCGATAGTTGTCAATCATTTTCTTGAGAATTGTGACAACGTTCTTGTTTGCCGCCTCTACCGCGCCATTAGTCTGTGGTCTATATGGCGAAGAGTGGTGATGCCTAATTTTGTACTTGGCTAGCAATTGCTCAGTCTCAGCTTGGAAATGTGATCCATTATCACTAATGATCTCATGTGGGCAACCGTATCGACAGATGATATTGTTTTGTATGAACTTTTCTACATTTTTAACCGTGAGACTAGTGTAGGAAGCCGCTTCTACCCATTTGGTGAAATAGTCAATTGCCACTAGGATGAAACAGTGACCTCCTGTTCCTGCTGGAGTTATCTTCCCGATTATATCAATTCCCCAGGCAGAAAATGGCCAAGGAGATGTCATCGTATAGAGCAATGAAGGAGGGACGTGCTGTACATTCCCGAAGATTTGGCAGTTGTGGAAATGTCTTACGTATTTGATGCAATCGGATTCCATTGTGGTCCAATAATACCCCAAACGTGTGATTTTCTTTGCCATCATGGGCCCACTCATGTGAGGACCGCATTCTCCATCATGGACCTCTTCCATCACTTTCCGCGCTTTTGAATGATCAAGACAACGTAGGATTACACCAAGAGGTGTTCTTTTGTATAGCTCTCCTTGCATGAGAACATATTGGGAAGCTAGTAGGCGTATAGCACGTTGTCCCCTTTTGTCCATATTCGGTGGATAGGTACCGTTGATCTTGAAATTTAGGATTGCTTGGAACCAAGGTTCCTTTGTGATTTCCTCTTCATCGGTGATTTGGTGGACATAAGCTGGCTCTGATCGTCGTTTGATACATAAAGGCATTTCCACCATGTCGTCTGGCATATTAATCAAAGATGCCAGTTTTGCAAGAGCATCCGCAAATTGATTTTTTTCCCGAGGTAGGTGTAGATGGGTCACGTGATCAAAGAATTGGGCAACTTGGTCTATTCTAGCTTGATAAGGCGCTAGGCTTTCGCTTCGGATTTTCCAAGATCCCGTAACTTGATTGATGATCAGGGACGAATCCCAATGCACTCGGAGGTTTTTAATGCCTAAGCTCACTGCCGCTTGTAGTCCAGTGAGACAAGCTTCAGATTCTGCGGATTGTTTGTCACCTCGAAGTCGAGTTTGACAGAGATCGGTGTATGCTCGCCTTTAGGAGAAATGAGCAACACTCCTATTCCAAATCCTCTTAAGTTTGATGCTCCATCAAAGTAAAGGTCCCAGGAGTCTACATCGGTTTGGAGTATATCCTCGTCTGGAAATGACCAAGTATCTATTGTTGGTGCATCATTGATGGGATTTTCTGCAAAGAATTCGGCAACGGTGCGCCCTTTTATGACTTTCAGAGGCACGTATTTGAGATCGAACTCTAAGAGCATCAAGGTCCATCTTGCTAGGCGTCCGTTGAGGACGGGTTTCTCGAAGAGGTATTTGACAGGATCCATTTTGGAGTATATTTTGACGGAGTAGCTAAGCATGTAATGACGTAGCTTCTTCGTTGCCCACACAAGAGCGAGGCATGTCTTTTCGAGTTGTGAATATTTGCACTCGTACTCTAGGAACTTCTTACTAAGGTAGTAGATAGCCCTTTATTCCTTTCCTATGGTTTGAGCTAGCATGGCGCCCATGGCTGTTTCGGTTACTGTGAGATATAAACCAAGAGGTTGATCTTGTTGAGGTGGCATGAGCACTGGTGGTTTAGCTAATATCTCCTTGATTCGGTCGAATGCCTTTTGACAGTCATCATCCCACATGGTGTGATCTGTTTTCTTGAGCTTTTTGAAGATAGGTTCACAGATCATGGTGAGTTTCGATATGAATCGACTTATATATTGCACTTTTCCCAGGAATCCTCTGACTTCTTTTTCCATTTGAGGTTGTGGCATTTCGATCCGAGCTTTGATCTTGGAAGGGTCTATTTCTATACCTCGTTGGCTAACGATGTATCCCAGGAGTTTGCCTTACTCCGAATGCGCACTTCTGAGGATTGAGCCTCATGTTGTACTTTCGTAGCCTTGAGAAGAATTTGCGAAGGTTCGCAATATGCCCCTCTCTATCCTTGGACTTGACAATCATGTCGTCTACGTATACCTCAACTTCTTTATGCATCATGTCATGTAGGAGTGTAGTTGCGGTGCGTTGATATGTAGCTCCGGCGTTGATTAACCCAAACGACATGACCGTATAGCAATAGGTTCCCCATTGAGTGACAAAGGCGGTCTTATGCATGTATTCTATGACCATCTTGATTTGGTTGTATCCCGCGTACCCATCCATGAAGGATAGTAACGCGTGATCTGCGGTATTGTCCACCAATATGTCGATATGTGGTAGAGGAAAGTCGTCTTTAGGACTTGCTTTGTTTAAGTCTCTAAAATCAACACAAACACAGATTCTCCCATCCTTTTTGGGTACGGGTACTATGTTGGCTACCCAGTCAGAGTACTCGGAAACTTTGATGAACCCGGCTTTGAATTGCTTATCGATTTCTTCCTTAATCTTGAGAGCCCATTCTATCCTCATTCGACGAAGCTTCTGTTTCACGGGCTTGAAACCTGGCTTAATTGGGATTCTATGTTTGGCGATATCTCTGTCGATCCCTGGCATATCTTTGTAGGACCAAGCGAAAACATCTTTGAATTCGTTTAGGAGGTCTATGAAACTGGCCCTTTCGGCAGAGCTCAAGGTAGTCCATATCCTAAGTTCTTGGGGTTCTTGTTCGGTTCCTACATTGATGAGTTCGGTGTTCTCTATTACTGGTCCCCCTTCCCCCTCTTGTAGTATTTCCTTGGCTATGTAGGGAGGTATCTCAATTGATTCTGGGTTTGGGTCATTCTCAGTATCATCGTAAACAGAATTGCATTTAAGATAACACAAAGAGTAAGCAGAACCTGATTTATTCATGTTAAAGTTTGAGAAAAGTTGAAACAAGGAAGCCATCTGATCTGTGGTCAGCGGCGGTAAAGGGACGGTTGTTGGGACATTTCCCGAACTACCGTTACTATTTGAGGCTAAGCTAGGAGAAACAAAGGGAGTGGGGACGACGATAGGAGGAGACTTCCTAGTAACTTCTCTAGTCTCCGACTCTGACTCCGACTCTGACTCTGACTCGAATTCATCGTCTTCAGGTTCTCCCTTGAACATCTCTCCTTCTCCAGTGGTGAGCTTGAAGAGCCTTCCTTGATTGTTGGTCCACTTGATTGATTTTCTCCATCCTTTCTGCTGGTTCGCGTTTGTTTCTATGATTAACGCGGTAGGGTTGAAGTGATCGTCTTGAAGTATAATGGTAATGATCTCATCCTGCGCGGCTTTAACAAATCGATCTTCTCCAAATAGTAGACTAACAGCTTGTTCGTGTAAGCAAGGTGCTTGACGAGCCTTGACGGTAGGAACCGTTTCTGGAGGAATGAAGTAGAAATCGTGAAAGATCTTGATTCCGGCTAGCTTCCTTCCGAGATAGTGCCAAGGTTCGGGAAATTCGTGAAAGAGTTCTTGACTTCATTCCCTAACAAAGTATCCATTTAGGGTAGGGAGATATAGTCACATTTGGACTCCTACGTGCTTACGGCTTTGAACTTGAGCGAGCATCTCTAGAACTTCCTCTTTAGTGGGTTTGTATCCTAGTCCAATTGGTATTCTTTTTGAGTTGCCTTCCTTATAGGGTGCGAAGGTGTTTCTTCGGGCTGAGTTCAAAGGCATTCCCGGGAAGTATCCCTGGGATTTGAGTATGTGGTTGACTACCATGTTGGAGTAGGGATCGTAGTATAGGGGTGCCAACTCACTTTCTATGACATTTATGCTTTCAAAGCCCCCAAGTTCATATACTGGATCCGCAAGGACTTGATTATTTGACTTCTTTTCGATTATTGCTTTGATGGGCGACGAAGTGATCGTCACCACTTTGCCATTTAGTGGAATTTTGATCTTTTGGTGAAGGGTGGATGTTACTGCTTTGGAAGCGTGAATCGAAGGTCTTCCCAGAAGTATGTTGAAGGAAGCTTCAATGTCCACTATTTGGAAGTTAACCTTTCGCTCAATTGGCCATGTGGCTACGGTTAGGTTAACGAGTCCTACTACCTTTCGTCGTGTACCATCATATGCGCAAACACCTTGATTCGTAGGGGTCCAATCCGACTCTTTCATGCCTAGTTTGTATGCTGTTTTCAAAGGTATGACGTTGACTGCGGAGCCATCATCCACCAAGGTCATTGGCACATTCTTCTTTAAGCAAACGACAGTGATGTAAAGAGCCAAGTTGTGATTAGCGCCAAAGGACGACAAATCTTAATCTGAGAAAGTAATAGGATTACTTATCTTCGGTGTTCTTGGAAGACCAAGTCGACTACATCGTCGGGTGTGGAGTTATGTGCTACGTTTAGTTTGGCCAAAGCTTGCAGTAAAGCTTGGCGATGTGGGAATGAGCTTGCTACTAGTTGCCAGACTGAAAGATTAGCCTTTGTCTTCTGTAATTGCTTTAGCAAATGGTCAGTAGAGTCATCTTCATTATCATTTGGTGTGATAACGTTGGTTGGACCATTTTGAGTAGTACTTTGATATGGACGCCCCGAATGAGTTAGGTGGTCCACATCTTGGTCTTCACCATTTTAGACTATTTCCTTGACTAGGGAGTGTTCAATGAGATACTCGTCCTCATCATCATCGGCCCATACTCCATTGACTGTAGCTAGTTCCCTCATTCTCATGATCTCGTCCTCTAATTGTGTAATTTGGTCGATTAGTTTATCAACCACGGCGACTACTTCTTGCATAGTAGCATTTTGGGAGAAAATTAGTGGCGCATGTTCTTTAGGTGTTGCATTGGGGTCATGTAAAGTTGTCACCACATTTTCCAATTCCGAAACTTGCCTATCCACACTCCTTGCCCATGCGATGAAGTCGGTAATGGTAGGGGAAATGGTAGAGTAGAACCCTTCATTCTCGATCGCGTGGATCTCATCTTCGACTGGAGAAATGAGGTGTGAACAATCTAAGCTTGATTCTTCACTTGTGATCACTAGAATTCCAAGAGGATTCTGAGTGTTGTTGGGCTTACCTCCCGGCGGTATTGGTAGTCGACCATCCTCAATCATGTCTTGAAGCACATTTTTCAATTTGTAGCATTTTTCTGTGTCATGTCCCTTACCCCTATGATATTCGCAGTATGAATTCTCGTCCCAGAACTTGGATTTCTTTTCTGGTTCGGGCGTAGGGCCTATGGGTTGGAGTTTGCCTTGTTTCATCAACCTTTTTAGAGCATTGGAATAAGTGTCCCCAAGATTTGTAAATTTCTTCGGTGGGGTACTCTTCTTGGATGGCTTGAGGAGGTTAACTTCATCGGTCTTGCTAGTGGAGCCGTAAGAACGACTTGTTGAGCCTTGATATTCTCGGCCTAGTGTTTTGGACAAGAGCCCTTTACGGATGTCATCTTTGATCCTTGTTCCTAGTACGGTTAAATCTTTGAAAGTTTGGATGTTTTGGTACCTCAAATGACTCGCATAGATGGGTTTTAGGTTGTCCACGAACTTTTCCACGAGGGTAGCTTCGTCTGGACGTTCAACTAGTTAGGTACTAGTCTTCCTCCACCTACTTAGGAAGTCGGTGAAACCTTCTTTGTCATTTTGGGTAAGAACCTCTAAAGTGCACATGTTAAATTGGATCTCAGCATTATCCGCATATTGCTTAGCAAACTCGATCGCGGCATCGTCCCAAGTAGCGATCTTCTTATGTTCTAGAGAGTAGAACCATGCTTTGGGATGGTGTCAAGAGATGAAGGAAAGATCCTTAGGAACATCTCGGGTTTGATGCCTTTGATAGACATGTAGTCCTTGAAAGCACGGATGTGATTCAAAGGGTTTTCGTGCCCCTTGAATCTAGGGATATCCGTCATGTTGAAGTTGGTTGGCAACTTGGAACTCACGGCCTCATACTTACGGTTATTTTCCCTATAAATGTCATCCCCTTTGAGATACATCAATTGTTCCTCCAAATATTGGAGTCGTTTCTCAGCTGCAGTCATTCCTATGGGAGGGTTTTCTTCCCCGAAGGTATTCACAAAGCCATCATCTACTTCACTTTCCCGAGGAGGCAACCTCGTTTCTACGGTATTAATTCGGCCTTCGATTGTATCGAGGCGGTCGTGCACTTAATCTTGAGTAACTTGGAGGCGAGCTAGCGCGGTTAGTATTTGATCATTACCATTCTGGGGTTGGTCGGTGCTTATGTCGCTTGTTTCAGGCATCTTGGAAACTGGATAAGAGATCGACGACGAATCAAAACACGATCGACCATTCTAGCACACTTACTTAAGAAAGAAATGTTTTGACTTAGGAAGTGGGTGTGTGCCACTTGTGTCAAGTGAGTTTTGAAAAGATGACAAAGTTTGAAAATGTGTGTCCTAGTCTACTATAATGTAGTTGTAGGAGTGGACTCGAAGTGAGGTTTTGAAATGGGCTTGGGCCCGGAATTTTGACTCGAAAAATGGCAGAGTTTTGACTCGGTTTTGTGCTAATCATTGGCTTTTTTTCGAAATTTACATTTTAAAGGGATTTTGATTTACAAAAATCGTCATGGTTTCGTTTAGAAATGGTGATCACGTAAGGTACAAACATTTATGCAAGCATTATAACGGGATGCTGAGTGCATTTAAAAGGGTTTTGGTTTAAAGGGTGGGTTGCCATACCGAACAATCAAACCCGAAGTCTGTGGAGAGGCTCGTACCAAACAAGAGTAAGGCCGATTCCTAGTCCATTTCCTCAAGTAGTGAAAGTTCTTGATACAAACAAGAGTAAGTACCATGGTATGGATGACGTCAATCGCTATCCATCCTTAGGCCCAAATAAGAATTAGGACCGTTTAGACGGGACGATTGGTCGAATGGGTTGGGTTGGGCCTAGGAAGGCCGAATGAAACGATCTAGGAAGACCGAGTTATGAAAACCGACAATTGTCTTGTACAAACTATTCCCTAACCTTGTTCAAGTTTCACCCTTTAGGCTACATGTAAGTGTATTATCCCAAGCGGAGTCGCCAAACTGTGGACGCGGGCCACGGGGGCGCTTGGGAAACAAGCGTTTGCATTTGTGGAGTCGCCACCAATTTATTGTGGAAAATTGGAAACCGTTCGAATACTTCGTGCCATGTCAAGACACAAAGTAATGACATGAACACCAAGAACTCGTTACCCTTAGCATTTTATGTCTAGAATGACTCTCGTGGATCCCAATGAACACGGATGTTCACACAGATCTGGAGTAAGGGGTGAGGGTACGTATTAGAAAGCTCTTTTGATCGAACACCTAATCTCGCCCGCCTCGATAGCGGCCTCTACTAATGGTTAGGGAAAATCGTCTATACTCGATATATTGTCGATTTAAATGCATGCAATGCAACATCCATTAGATTAATCCTAGCATATGAGAATTAATACTAAGTCGGTTATCACGTAATTTAACATGCAATTGATTCGAAGTAGGAATTAAGATTGATTACATGTGAAAGCATATAAACAATGCGATAAAATAAATACAATAATACAATAAAGAAAATTACAATAATTACAACGGATTAATGATTTATGTCGAAAATACCTTTAAAAACGGATAATTTGGGAAAAAGAAGAATAAATAAATTAACGAACAGGAATTAGGCGATAATACGAATAATAGTAGATTAATACGTAATCTAATTAAACTAGGTCAAGGCAGATCGGAAGTTCAGAGGCGCAACAGTTGTTGCGTCTGTTCCAAGGATGAGTTCTGGCTGTGAAGCCGAAACTGCAAATCGTTAGTATTCGTGGGTGAAATTTAATGATTGATCATGATATTCGACTCGGATGAAAGTGATTTAATACATTAATTACATGTGAATGAGTCATAAAAGCGATAAAACATGGATGAGGCGAATGTAAACGAATTAATTACATGAATGAAAAATTGATTAGTGACATGAGTGAACTAATTAGGTTAAATATAACGAATTAATGAAGAACTAATGACAAACATGATAAACAGATGGGAATATACCAAAGATCGAATTCCAGAAACTCGATATGAATGAATCGAATCTCTACAACCCGGATTGACTTTAATGACGAAAACCCGCAAATATTGGATTATAAGAGATTTAAGTCGGGATTTAACGATGAATTATATACTAACAGTGATTAACTATATGTTAAATTATTATGTAAACGAAACAAGAGCAAACGAAAGAAAACAAAGAAACGAAACTAACAGAGGACGAAGGAAGAAGAAAGGAAGCAGGAACTGCGGCAGCCTCACAAAGAGGCGCAAAGAGATCTTGTGTCCCTTTCGAAGATGCGCAGCGATTCTTTGCGTCCTTTCTCGACGTCTGTCTCCTGATAATCCGTAAAAAAGGTTTTAAACATGGTTTTACAAATCGGTTTTTAGAAGTACTTTCGACATAAACCTTACATGATGATTATAAAAAGTAAATAACGATAAATAAAGAAGGATTTACACCCTCAGACTTACATGTTTGACGAAACGAGATGAACTAAGTTTATGTTTTAGTGATGCTCGACTCGAATGTAACAAAAGTGCCCTCGTAAGAGGAAGACGAACAGATTAATTAAGTTGATTATGGTGGAGTTGGTCAAATTGGTCGGTCATGCAAAACGAGGCTGGTACTCAGAAGGATCCGAGCTTACGTGGTCGAAAGTTCAAGCACGTAGACGCCAAAAAGTAAGAACGTGGTCTAGAATGCAAAGGGAGAAGAGAAGGGCGGACACTCGCGTGAGAAATATGAGGAGCGAAGGCTCCTATTTATACTAATCACGTGGAGGAATTAGGGTTTTCGGAGAGACTTTGGAAGTGAATCTCGAAAAGATATGAAAAGATACTAAAAATACGCAGAAAAGGACTTGGGAAGAGGCGCAACATGCACTGCGTCCCTTGGAAGAGGCGCAGCACCTGCTGCGTCTGTTCCCAAGTGGTTTCCTCCTGCGGAAGAAAGATTTCCGTGTTTAATTTATGGAATAACGGATTAATCTTATTTTCCTTAATATTTTGTGTGAATATTACGGGAAATTCTTTACCAAAGATTAAAAGATTGTGAAATATGGAATAGAAATATCCGGACCATCCCAGAACATTCTGACTCGGGATTTAGCGGTTATCAGAAAATGAAGACGGTTTTAGGCCCGGACTCCAAATGTACTCTAATTACTGTCAAAACGACCGTATCGGCGCGTAGATGACAATTAAGAGGTAGACATAAATGTTTCAGCAATCACTTGACAATAAATTTACGAACTGTCACAAATCGTTCCGCGTACCAAACATGCGGCCCAATCATCACCGGGTGGCTTGCGGGAGGTGCAGAAATGAGGTATCTACAGGAACATTCTTAAAGGCTTGTATGTACAATTCGATTTTACTGCCAAAGTACATTACTCTTATAGCCAAAGTATATTACATTTGTATTAAATGATCATTATTGTTGTTCTGCAAGGAACATTCTTAAAGGCTTGTATGTACAATTCGATTTCTCTGCCAAAGTACATTACTCTTATAGCCAAAGTATATTACATTTGTATTAAAGGATCATTATTGATGTTCTGCAGGGACATCATCAACTTGATTGGAATTGTTTTCCCAGAGTACAATAATTTTAAGGCGTTTTGCACAATAAACATTATTGTTGTTCTACAAGAACATAATAAACTTTATTGAAATTTGTTTCCAGAATATAACACTCTCTTGAATTAAAATTTTTTCAAACTTCAGGTTGTTCGACTCGTAGGTTCCTCAATATATGTTATTACTCACACACATGTCACAAACGAAACTAAAAAAGTTTTTACGACTTGAATTCGGCATCTTCCTCATCTTCATCGTCGTATTCTTCTCATGACAGTGGGTTTGAACGGAAATCCATTGCCTTCTTTAGTACAGCATCAAAACATACATTGCCTTCTGTTGAAATCATATATGAAATGTATTTCTTCCGCAGAATCAGTAGGGGAGCATCCTAGGAAAGTAAAGAAAACAAGGGGTTAGAACATGTACAAATGTGTACTGAATTATGTATTAAAAATAATTGTATTACTTCTGAAACTCACATCGCCTTTTTTAAGCCCACGGGTCAAATTTAGATTACCCTTAAATATCTCCATATGTCTCATAACGTAAACACCACAATCAGTCTTGTTAGTGTTGTTCCTCCACTTCATCTTTGCAAGAATAGGCTGCAGTTTTTTGATGCGATCAACTTTTACCTTTGAAACACCGATGTCTTTCAAGTATTCTGCTAGAACATTACGCTAGCGGAGAAGAGGGGAAAAACATTAGGACACTAATAATTATGAGCTACAATATCACAAAAATAAGAAAATTAAGACAGACCCAAAATTTTTGGGGAAGGTACACTCTATGTAAAGTCATTGTACATTCACAATAATGAATAGAAACAGCATGTAGTGCTGTTAAGCAAAAGAGAACATAAAATCTTACAAAAGACAGTGGTCTATCGTGGAAAAATTCTTCTGGTTTTCCGTCACGATGCACATTATCAATGATGATGAACTTATACTTGTTGTTGTCAATGACTAGTAAATGGTAATGCCTTTTATATATAACTGGGAAGAAGAACTGTAGATTTTAAAAGATTTAATTAGGCAACAAATAAATTAAATATAACATGCAGAAAGAGTGTATATTGTCGATGCTCACCAAATCAATTCTATCTGGGTTAACCGAGAATTGGGTAAACTCTTCTTTCATTATATCCTTAATCACCATAAAATTTTCAACAGTGTCCAGTTCTCCTTGAAGCATCATCTGTATGCAAGATAAGTAAAGTTTCTGATCTTAATCAAGGGAAAAAACATTACAAAATTTACTTGTTGAAATAAGTTTATATAAATATTTGACTTACACACACAACTGTGGTGGAAAAAATCGATATGGCTCTGAAGAGTTTCTTATAGATTCCTTAGCATTCAAAAGTTTTGCCCAACAATCGATCACATCACTTATTAAATACTTAGATTGTCGTAGCGTTGCCATTTCAATATGCCGAAGAGAAATGTCACCCACATGCACAAGAAGTTCCCTGGTTCAGGACTACCAGTGTTAACTCAAAACATGATACAGAACATTGTAAATTTAAATATTGTACATTAGTATATATATATATATATATATATATATATATATATATATATATATATATATATATATATATATATATATATATATATATATATATATATATATATATATATATCGAAAACTAAATCGGTATGTTTTCCTCTACTATACGACACATAATCAACAATGCAATTCTAAAAGTCAGTAAGAGGAGTAATAATGCATGTATCTATGCTTAGTAAATTACGATTTGCAAGGATGCTCAGAGACTCTGGTTGACTTGTTTCATGTTCATGAACATTTTCATTGTTGATGACTTTGCCCTTGGTAGTGTCAGCACTGTCAAGCAGATTATGCTCATTTGTACTCTTGTCTTTTATCCTAGTTATATCGTTTGTATTACTCACATCTGTCATGCTGTCATTGTTCTCACAAGCATCATTACTATCTGGTATATTCCCTTCTGTACAACCTACCTCCATTGTTCTCTTCTTAACCCTAACAGTCTCATTGTTGTCAGGGACAACAATATCATCGATACTCTTCTCTTTCTTTCCAACTACCTCATCTCCTATCTTCTCATCCCCAACGGTCTCATCACCCTCGTAGAATTCTTCATCAGACCAATCCAGTTTCTTTGGGAAGGGCTTCTCTTGATACTGCTTCACCTTTGTTAAAACGTCATCACAAACAATGTTGCACTTGGATGAAACCAAAGTGCAAAGATATTTGATTCTCAATATTCGAAGTCCATCCATCTACAAAAGTTAGAATATCTTGAGGATAGGTAACTTATAAACAAGAATGTGCTTTTAATACTTTAAGAAAGATCATTTAATTAAACCAAACGTACATTTACAATTATTGGATATAAATTGTTTAGAAACTTACGTTGTTTTTTTTCAACCCACAAGTCCAATACTGACCCCCACTTGTATGTTTCCATGTGTTTCATTGTGTAAATACCACAGTCAACAACATTTTGATGGTTTCTCCAAGGCATTTTCAATACAGCAGGCTCCATTGCTCTTACTCTTTCCTTCAAATCACCAATGTCATTGAAATATTCTGCCAAAGCATTACGCTGCATGGAAAAATTCAGATCAAACTGTCTAGAGAGACCGTGCAAAAAATATGACATTGTAAAAGAAAAAATAACCAATGAAAGGCAACTGAACAATTACCATATTCCAAGGTTTGTTTCCATAACGAGTTTTTGGGGTTTCATCATGCTGTTGATTATCAAGAATGACAAACTTGTTCTTCTCCATATTGAATACAAACACGTAAAAATGCTTGTCGGATATTATTGGGAAAAAAAATTGTTTTATATAAGAAAAGATTAGAAGATACAACAGACATAAAATTTGTTACGAGAGTAAATTAGCAGCAGAAGACACTATGTATTGACTATATATATTGTTTGAGCTTACCATATCAACATTTGTCACATCAATAATCCCAGCATGATTTAACTCATTTCTAAGATGCTTCTTGAATATTTCCAATTGTCTTTCAAATTTAAATTCTTTCCCTTGCCCTTGAAATGTTTGCTGCACACACAGAACATAATATTCTTCTATTAATATACACTTGTATAACATAAAATTATTGTAATATAGAATGAAATAAAATTTTACTTACAAATATGAGGGTTGAAGCAAAGAATCGACGTGGTGCTGAAGATTTTCTTTCAAGTTCATTGAAATTCAAGTAAGTTGACCAACAATCAACCACAACATCTGCTATATACCGAGGTGGTTTTAGAGATGCAAAAAGATATCGGGTACCCACGACATTCTTAAACTCAAAGAGCTTTTCATTGGTTCAGATGTTACACAAAACAAGTCAGTTAATTACACATATGTACATTATCTTTATTAACAAGGCACATAATACCCAAATGAAATGTACAGAATGATAAAATAAAAGAAACATAATGAGTAGAATAAAATATACCTAGCAAGAACAGTGCCTTTTCGCTTGGTGTAGTAGACGTAGTCAGCAATACAGTGCTAAAACTCAGATGGCTCTGTACATGGGTCAGTGTCTCCTCTTAGTAAATCAAGTTCAGTACTAATATCTAAGCTTGGATTGGGATTGGTTGCCTTGGGTTCTTCACTATAATCTTCAGATAACATGCTACATACAAGGGTATTTATAAGATTATCCGTATTGGCTTCTTCCTCATTCTCCCTGTCACTGTCAACATAAAGATGGTTCGAATTATTTCGTACATTCTTGTCATCATTAGACGTTTTGTTTTTGTCACACTCCCCTTCTGACACCTCTTCCTTGTTGTCTTCATTCCCATTTTCAACTTTGTTTTCCTCAAACTCCCCTTCCGACACGTCTTCCTTGTTATCTTCATTCCCATTTTCAACTGATTCAACTTTGTCTTCCTCTGACTCCCCTTTTGACATCTCTTCCTTCTTGTGTTCATTTCCATTTTCAACTGCTTCAACTTTGTTTTCCTCTGACTCTCCTTTTGACACCTCTTCCTTGTTATGTTCATTCACATTGTAAACTAATTCACCTTCTTTTCTCAATGCACAAGGCTCCTGGAGTAGTTGAAATGTATCAAATTAAAGAACAATACACTTAAGCACCAAGTTAACATAATATAACAAAAAATATGATCAACATTTTTACCTTTTTGTATATAAAAAATCAGCCTCTTCAATGACATGCTTTCAATCTGAATACTATTTTTTAAAGTTATGTTTACATTATTCAAAGCTTCAAGAACCAAAGGATGATTACTAACATCATTCTCAGTAGCAGTAACAGCATCTGGAATATCAGCAACATTAGTACCAAAAGAACTTTCACTATCAGCAGAGCTGTGCTCATTTGACAAATTGAGTAATCTAAATGCATGATCACAGAGCTTCTTAGCAGTCTTGTTCTCCTTAATTATTGATGCTCCTTTTTATAACTTAGCCTTAACAGATGATATGTTCTGAGCTAAACTAGTTATACATTTAGCAAGATCAAGAATATACTCCTCGGTGTATACCTTTGTTTGATAGACAGATTCGACACCTGTATTGTCAACCACCTCCTCCATTGGTGCTTCCAACTTACCATTTGCAAACATACCGCTTTTCATCTCATCCTTCTCTCTCGATGATAACAAACTACTATTCCAACTTACCAAAGTATAATAATCTCTTTCAACTTTTCGTTCCACATGAACAACGCGATTAACATAGATGAGCTGCAAAAAAAAATAATAATAATAATCATAATTAGAAGAGAATGAAAATGTACCTTGCAATGTTAAATTAATTTATGAACTTCAAATATATTTTTTGAGACTTCTTACCTCCAAAAACAACAGTGGCCAGCCGAAGTGAGTCTCCTTTTCCACCCACTCAATCTTGCTTTCTTGGAGACTTTTTAACAAAAAGGAACACCAATTGTAATCTTTGATTTCATCAACATTCATCAACGATTTCAAAACATGATGATTAACTCAAGGCTTTTGGGTGTTTCTCAGTAGCAAAGAAACAGCAAACACAACAAAGTTAACCTTGAATTCATCACCACCATGATCATGATTTATCAACCAATTCTCAAGCGTTTTGAGTGGAACTTGTCCATCTTTTATACCAAATTGTTGTTTCTATTTGCCATAAAACTCTTGAAACTCTTCTGATTCAGTATGAGTTTTGGATAATTCAAATGTTTTAGGGCCTATTGGAAATCCAAATGTTGATCTTACATCAGAAACCTTCAAGAACAACTTCTCACCATTAAGGCGATCAATACAGTTTTGGTATGGGTTATACTGCTTAATTAACCAGTACCCAAGCTTTAAAGAAATGGAACGAACTCTTAACCAAAACAGCCCACTAAATCCAATCTCTTCTAGTGCGCACCACTATTCGTATGACAAACGTTCAACTACCTCAACTACTCCTGTAGGAGACATTCTCGTATATGCACTTTTAAACGAAGATAAATCAAACTTCTGCATACACTTGGAACCCAATACCATCTTATTACTTACTTTACCCTTTTGAGGACTTTCTTTCTTTGCAGTAACAATTTGTTTATTAACAGAAACAATTTGTTTCTTAACTGCAAGATCATCGTCACTTTCTTCATTTATCTTCTTTGCGAAAGATTGTATAGACTTAGATTTACTGTTAATAGTAGCTGATTTACGCTTTCTTGTAAATGAAGCACACTCATTTTTACCATCAGTGCAACTTTCAGTTGGTGGAAAAATAAAAGTAACTTTTCTCCGCTTTTGAGATCTTTTATCTTCCTGCTCCATAGTCTGTAATAATAAAATGAAATTACAAAACAAGTAGAGATAATCAGCAGTTACCTAATTTTAGGAAATGTACATTAATCACAAATATAATGTTCTTTTAGATGATTTAGAACAATTTCTATATTAATAACAAACGGTACATTAATTTAAGCTGATTGTACATTATATTATTACCTTCAATCAAAAATCCAAAAATTAACAAGTAGAGATAATCAGCAGTTACCTAATTTTAGGAAATGTACATTAATCACAAATATAATGTTCTTTACATCGTTTATACATAATAAGGAAGCTGGCTTATTTGGGCTTCTAGAAACAAAAATTAATGGAAATAATGTTAGTAATATTTCAAATAATATGCTGGATGGATGGAGTGTGACTACTAATTGTAGGCTACACAAAGGTGGTAGGGTTTGGCTTTTATGGCAACCAAGTTTATTTGATGTGATGGTTCTCCATTATGATGCTCAGTTCATACATGCCAAAGTCATTGCACGAAGTACACAGCAGCAATTCTTCATTACTATGATCTATGCCTTTAATGAAGGGAGTGAGAGAGTTGACCTGTGGAATAAACTTAAGAGTATAGCTCAGCAGTGTACAGGACCTTGGGCAATGGCAGGGGATTTTAACACTGTAACTTCTCCAGATGAAAGGTTGGGAGGTAACACCAGGCAAGAGGATATGGATGACTTCAATCAGTGTATAGCTACTTGTGGAGTGACTGATATTTATGCCACATGAGCCTTTTACACTTGGAATAACAAGCATGATCCTATGCATAGGAAGTACAGTAGACTAGACAGGTTTATGGTTAACCAAGCTTGGATTGATGTGTTCCATGATATGATGGCTCACTTTTATCCTAGGGTTTGCTAGATCACAATCCGTGTATTGTTAGTGATATTAAGCTTGGTGGCAGGAAAAATGCTAGTTTCAAATACTTCAACATGTGGAGCTCAGCACCATCTTTTACCAGCATAATCAATAATGATTGGGGCAAATCTTACAATGGCACTAAGATGTTTTGTATTGTAAAGAAACTGAAGTGTCTTAAAGGGGCTTTGAAAGCACTGAATAGAGAGTCCTTCTCAGATATTGAAAGTAAAGCAAGTATGGCTATGCAACAACTGGATAGCATTCAGCAATAACTGATGCAGGATCCCACCAGTCTTGAGTTATTGTCCCAGGAGATGGAGCTTCTTGCTAGTGTTAGAGACCTGACTAAGGCAAGTGATAGCTTCTTAATTAAAAAAAGCCAAGACTCAGTGGTTAGAGGATGGGGATAGTAATACTGCTTATTTTCATGGAGCCATTAAGAAAAGGTGTATCAGGAACAAGGTCATCCAAATAGAAGATCAAAATAGGGTGTTGTGTAAAGACAGCCAGAGTATCCAACAAGCCTTCCTGGCATATTACCAATCTCTTCTTGGGAGTAGGAAGACCACCACAGCTGTCAGAACTGATGTTTTGGGAAAAGGGAATCACTGCACTGAGGAGCATGTTGCTATCCTGTCTAAGCAAATGACTAATGAGGAAATAAAACAAGTTGTTTTCTCAATTGCTAATGATAAGGCCCCAGGGCCTGATGGGTACACAAGTAAGTTTTTCAAAGACTCATGGGATATAGTTGGCCCAGATATTTGTGTTGTAGTAACTGAATTCTTTCTGACAGGCCAATTACTTACTCAAATAAAAGCTACCAACATTACTTTGATCCCTAAATGTGAGAACCTACTTCTGTGAAGCATTTTAGACCAATTGCCTGCTGTAATATGCTGTATTAGATCATTTCCAAACTGCTTTGTAATAGGTTATCCTTGGTTTTGCCTGACCTCATCCATGATAACCAAGGCGCCTTTATCAAGGGCAGGTCCATCATTGAGAATGTCCTCATTTGCCAAGATATTGTCCAACAGTGCTCAAGAAAAGGTGTCTCCCCTAGATGTCTATTCAAGATTGATCTTCAAAAGGCTTATGACACTGTTAAATGGGATTTTGCTGAACAAATGTTCCATGGGCTCAATTTCCCTACTCATTTTACTCAACTGGTTATGGTGTGTGTCAAGTCTACTGCATTTACTTTATCCTTAAATGGTAGCAATTTTGGATATTTCAAGGGGCAACGAGGTCTTAGACAAGGAGACCCTATATCTCCTTTGATCTTTACCATGTGCATGGAGTATTTGACAAGATTGATCAAGTTTGCTACTGAGAAATGGCCATTCCAATACCATCCTTTATGCAAGTCCCTCAAATTGACACATTTGATGTTTGTAGATGACCTGCTCTTATTCTGCAAAGGAAATGCTCACTCTGTCATGCTTCTCATGAGAGCTTTTTCCTCCTTTTCAGAAGCAACTGGCCTCAATATGAATAACACCAAATTAGAAATATTCTTTAATGGAATGGATGAGGTTCTGCAGGAGGATATCAAGAGGGTCACTGGTTTCTGTGAGGGCCAGATGCCTTTTAGATACTTGGGAGTCCCCATTCAAGCTGGAAGACTGACAAAGAAGGAATGCAACAGTCTAACAGAGAAAATGGTTGGAAAAATTCGAAGCCTTGGTGCCAAAAAACTTTCATATGCTGGTAGGCTTACTCTCATAAATTCAGTGCTAAATACCCTCTACAATTACTGGGCTTCCATGTTTATCATCCCAAAGAGTGTCGTTAAAAGAATTGAAGCAATTTGTAGAAACTATCTCTGGGATGGTAGCTCTGAATATCATAGAGTTCCCCTGGTTGCTTGGGACAAGGTTACTCTGCCAAAACCTGAAGGTGGTCTGGGAATAAAGAAAGCTGAGCTATGGAATGTTGCCACAATTGGTAAATTGGTGAGCTGGGTCTATTCAAAAGCAGATAGACTATGGATTAGATGGATAAATCAGATTTACATCAAACAGCAGCAATGGCATAACTATAAACCTCCTGCAACTGCCCCCTGGTCCTGGAAAAACGTGTGTAAAGTAAAAGATTTACTGAAAGATGGATATGTTGATGGTACCTGGACTGCTCAAGCTCATGTATATTTAATCAGAGGAGCATATGACTGGCTGGTCATGCCTCATCCTGCTCAGAATTGGACTAAGCTAGTCCGGAACAATTGGAATACGCCTAAGCACTCAATGTTAACCTGGATTACTCTCCAAGGAGGACTGAACATCAAAGATAAACTGTTTAAAATTGGTTGCAGCAATGATAATCACTGTTGTTGCTGTGACCGTATGCCTGAAACTAATGAACACCTCTTTATCTACTGTCCTTACAACAGCAGGATCAGAGGTAAGCTAGAACTCTGGCTTGGCAGACCTATGCCTGCTGTCAATGACATGGTAGCAGGTAATACACGGTCGGTTCAGTGGAAGATAATGGCAGTGGTGATGAATGCTTACTGCTATAATGTCTGGCTGTAGAGAAATAATAAAAGGATCAATAACTTCATCGCCAGACCTGAAATTGTTGCTACACAGATTGAAGAGGAAGCCAGGAGACATATCAAGTTCAAAGCTGGTCCAAACATGGATCAAGTTAGCCTAGCTATGCTTAGGAATATTGGCTTGTAGTAGGTTCTATAGTTTGGTTGCTTGTTGAGAGCCTTACTCTCTAATATCCTTGTAAATGATACTTTTTGTTTCTTGATATATAATATTATGACTCACATTTCACCAAAAAAAAATGTTCTTTACATGTTTCAGAACATTTCCTATATTAAAAACAAACGGCACATTAATTTAAGCTCAATGTATTATATTATTACGTTCAATTGAAAATATAAAATTGACAAGTAGAGATAATCACCAGTTACCTAATTTGAGGAAATGTATATTAGTCACAAAGATAATGTACTTTTAGATGATTCAGAACAATTTCTATATTAAAAACAATACGCACATTAATTTAAAGCTGTATGAACAATATATATTATTACCTTCAATTAAAAATTAAAAATTAACAGAAACTAGAAAGTAAATGTTGAAACAATACTTCAGAGATATAAAATTGGGGAAGAACAATGCGAATGTATTTCTAAATGTAGAAAAAATCATTCATGCACATTACGAATGAATTTTTAACAGTAAAGCAGTATAAATATCTGAAATCAAAACATCAAAATTATACTGCTGTTGAACAATTAAGTGATCCAAATTAAACATTATATTAGAGTTATGATAGAGAAGAAACGAAATTGAAAAGAAAATACCTTAGTATAACGGAGGAAATTGGGTGTAACGTCAAAATTATACTGCTGTTGAACAACTCTCCGATGAAACCGCCTATACTGGTAATGTAAAACGACTGAGCTAAAAACTGGTTACTACTTTTATTTTTTTACTCCGTTTCTTTTTTCTTGTAGGTAGTTAGTTACTAGTGTACTGTAACTGTTAAAAAATAAGGGAAATGATAAATACATTTAATACCCTAAAATAGCTAGTTAGTTACCTTGAAGCTTTGCCACTGCAGTCCCCGAAAGGGGTGGCTTACATGGTCCATGTGGTGGTGGTGCGGGAATGCATGGGCCCGGGGGGATTCAACCCCCTCGTCATCAAAAAAAAAAAAAAAAAAGACACCCGACGGACCGAATAAACCCCTTTTTCTTGGGGGGGGGGGATCCTAAAACGGGACGGGAAAGGGTTTAGGGTTGGATTAGGTGGATCCTTGCTTCTCATTTGAAGGCGGCAAGACAAAAAGACACCCTAGAGGGGCCGAGTGAACCCTTTTTTTTTGGGGAGGGGGGGGGGGGGCATCCTAAAACGGGACGGGAAAGGTTTTAGGGTTTTATTAGGCGGGCCGCTACCGCGGATCCCCCTAATAAAACCCTAAACCCTTTCCCTTGCTTCTCATTCGAAGGCGGCAAGACAAAAAGACACCCTAGAGGGGCCGAGTGAACCCTTTTTTGGGGGGCCGGGTATCCTAAAACGGGACGGGAAAGGGTTTAGGGTTTGATTAGGCAGACCGCTACCGCGGATCCCTCTAATCAAACCCTAAACCCTTTCCCTTGCTTCTCATTTGAAGGCGGCAAGACAAAAAGACACCCTAGAGGGGCCGAGTGAACCCTTTTTTGGGGGGCCGGGTATCCTAAAACGGGACGGGAAAGGGTTTAGGGTTTGATTGTGCAGACCGCTACCGTGGATCCCCATAATCAAACCCTAAACCCTTTCCCTTGCTTCTCATTTGAAGGCGGCAAGACAAAAAGAAACCCTAGAGGGGCCGAGTGAACCCTTTTTTGGGGGGGCCGGGTATCCTAAAACGGGACGGAAAAGGGTTTAGGGTTGGATTATGCGGACCGCTACCGCGGATCCCCCTAATCTAACCCTAAACCCTTTCCCTTGCTTCTCATTCAAAGGCGGAAAGACAAAAAGACACCCTAGAGGGGACGAGTGAACCCTTTTTTGGGGGACCGGGTATCCTAAAATAGAACGGAAAAGGGTTTAGGATTTGATTAGGCGGACCGCTACCGCGGATCTGCCTAATCCAACCCTAAACCCATTCCCTTTCTTCTCATTCGAAGGCGGAAAGACAAAAAGACGCCCTAGAGGGGCCGAGTGAACCCTTTTTTTTTTGGGGGGGGGGGTATCCTAAAACGGGACGGGAAAGGGTTTAGGGTTTGATTAGGCGGACCGCTACCGTGGATCCCCCTAATCAAACCCTAAACCCTTTCCCTTGCTTCTCATTTGAAGGCGGCAAGACAAAAAGACACCCTAGAGGGGCCGAGTGAACCCTTTTTTGGGGGGGGCGGGTATCCTAAAAATCGACGGAAAGGGTTTAGGGTTTGATTAAGCGGACCGCTACCACGGATTCCCCTAATCAAACCCTAAACCCTTTCCCTTGCTTCTCATTCGAAGGCGGCAAGATAAAAAGACATCCTAGAGGGGCCGAGTGAACCCTTTTTTGGGGGGTCGGGTATCCTAAAACGGGACGGGAAAGGGTTTAGGGTTGGATTAAGGGGACCGCTACCACGGATCCGCCTAATCCAACCCTAAACCCTTTCCCTTGCTTCTCATTCGAAGACGGCAAGACAAAAAGACACCCTAGAGGGGCCGAGTGAACCCTTTTGGGGGACGGGATTAAAACTAGGGGGCAGAGTATCCCAAAACGAGACGGGGAAGGATTTATGGTTGGATTAGGCAGATCGCGGTCTGCCTAATCCAACCTTAAACCCATTACGTTATTTTAAGAGGATAATCTTTGAAAGAAATGCGGGTTTAAAGCTTTGGTACATCGTTACATAATAATATGGTCATTTGTAAAATGTTGAAGGTACATTATAGTTGATCATTCTTGTAACTGGCTTTAAATTAGAAAGGGTCAATTCTAAACAGTTAAAGCTTAGGTACATGATAATAATTTAGATTCAAATAAACATTCATAATAAACTGCAAATATGTTCTGACAATAATACTTAATGAAAACGCATATGTTTCTAAACTTAACATCGGATTATAATTATACATAAATTAACATCAAAGTTCTTAACCCTTTCTAGGTTTACTGCAAACAGAAGCATGAACACTGCTCTCACCCTCCAGCAAGTCCTCCCTTAGATGTTTCTTATAACCGTCTATTAATTCCATAGCCTTCACGACTGCTGGCCAAGGTATATTATTTTCACAATCAAGAAGAGCATAAGATTCTCGTATAGCTATGACACCGGTGAGAAACTGACGGTCCATGTCAGCCTCTGTGTACTGTTTTTGTCTATTAGCTTCAAGTTGTCGGGCTATGCTGTCTCTTTCAGTCGTGATAAACTTCATCTGCGCTTCAGCAATGTCCAGCCTCTATTGTAGTGAATTGGCATTCACTTCAGCTATGTACAGTTTCTCGTACAGCCCTTCCTGATGTTCTTCTAATACTTCGTTTTTACCAAGCACCTCAATAAGATATTGATCCAGTGAATCTCTTTCGCGTTTCATTTCAAATGAGATCATACTCAACGTCGGCCGAAGTTTTTGCTCGATATCCGACATTATTTCCACATTGGTAACGGAACTCATATTCTGGTTCAGGCAAAAAATAAACGTATTTTAAAAAGAGTGACAATAAACTTAAGGCATTATGAGAAGTACCAACTTCAACCATATTTAAGGCCATACTATAGGGTAAAACAAATTAACGTGGGCTTTGACATTGTATAATCATGCAAAGAGCAAACAATGTTATTGTGAAAATAGATTACAGCAAAATGTAAAATAATCTTCTCCTGCAAATATTAAGCACGTTGCCAGATTGAAATATCTACTATACTTAATTTTGGCAAAACGTTCCAGCCACAAATGCAGTTTGATTTTCAGACCTGAAACAACTTTTAATTCGTCTGGGGACTAAAGTATATATTTATTTTCACAAGATAAAAAAACATACTGATTAATCAAATAATACTTATAAATGAAATAATCTGAATGTTATATAGGCTACTATTTACATAAAGATATGCATTTCTTTTGCAAGGATAAAATAATAAGAACAAAAAAAAACCAGAAACCAGAGCACCTTTTCAAGGGAGTGAAGACGTTTTCTATATGATTATTCCACAGATTTTGTAATTAGCACACTAGTTTAGACAAGAATTTATAGTGAGTTTTATATTTAAACTGATTATGAAACAGTCTTGAATGGCTTTTGTAAGTATTTCTAATATTAATTAAATAGTATTATGTCGTTTACTGTCATTAACATTCAATACATTTTTTATATATGCTATATCAAAATGCACAACAATATTTCCTATGAACATTATCAATAAAATAAATGTTCCTTTAAAGGCATGACAATGGACATTGGCAGGAATACATTATATATGAACCTTTATTTGAATGAAATAAATTACCAGAGCATATTAGAATTCCATTACTGCATTATTCTTGCAATAATATTCAATATACTTATTTACATAAAGATATGCATTTCTTTTGCAGGAAAAATATAGTAAGAACAAAAAAAAAACAGAAATTAGAGTACCTTTTTAAGGGAGTGAAGACGGTTTGTATGATTATTCCTTAGATTTTGTAATTAGCACACTAGTTTAGATAAGTATTTATAGTGAGTTTTATATATAAACTGCTTTGGATAAGAATAGGAGAAGTTACAATTTATGAGTTTAGTATTATTTGTCTTTTCACATGCATTAGTTTACAATTGCCATTTGACACATGTCTTATTTAATCAAATAATCATGAATAGTGGTGTCTTTTCACCTGAATTACTTTACAACTTGCATCTGAGAGTGTAATTATTAGATGCATTAATTTATATTATTTAATTTAAATGGTACATTGTTAATGCACGTAATGGACATTGTAAATACAGTGATGGGACAATTCTTTTCATGATGTATCGAAAATCCAAAAATTACAAAAGGTACTACGTCAATATAATGAAATATCATTAACAAATAAGAGAATGTACTTATATTCTTATATTCTGAATGGACATTGAAAATCAACAGTAGGTACAATGGGTATGAGGTAATTATAAAACTTATACTCAAATGTACCTCAGCTGTTTATATATAGTATTACTCGGTTTGATTTAATAGAATAAAAGCAAGTTCGACCGCTGGTCGGGATAGAGTCAAAATCTTCTTCTTCACTGTCTATAACAACAAGATTTCCTAACTCGGGTGCCAAATGATATTGAAACAGGTGCAATGTTCTCCTTGTTAAGAGATTGTTTGTCAAGTAACAAAGACACCTTTGGAAAACCACTACATTATCCCTGGTAGTCGTTCTAACCCCAAATGAAATGCTTGTCTGTAATCTCCTTTCATATTCCTCTCTTAAACGGGCTTCTTCATTGTGTAAGATAAACATCTTAGCCCAACACTTGCATACTGCTTCCATGTTATGTTTGTCAGCTTGATTAACTTTTTTAAAGATTTGTAGCATGTAAGTTTCATCTTATAATACTGTGTTTTTTGCATAGTTGTCCTCCACCCCTGCAATTATGGCGTCCTTCCCATTAAATAGCCATCCTAGCATTATCTTCTTTGCGTCAAGATGATGTTCAATGAATTGTTTTCTGTCTTCCTCTTCAGAATTTGTTACCAATCCCAAGCAAAATAATGACATGATTTCCTCTGTAGACAGATTAAGAATGGTTATTCCAAAATGTTCATTGAACGATAGCATTTAGAACATCATACTGTAAACTTTAAAAACAATATTAATTGAACGATGAACACTGTGAGCAATATTTGAAATTGAGTAAATTGTACATTTAGTATTTTAATTTACCTATTACTCCTATTTCATATGTTATACACAATTTTCCTACTTGCCCCAATTACCCCAACACATGTAAATCTCACACAATTGTAATCAATAAATAACATCCCATTAAACTTGACATGAGCATCCCATTAAACTGAAAACGACGAAAATGTAACCAACAAAGGAGGCGGGATTTTCATGTGATTTTGTCAATGATTTAAATCAACCAAGTATAATTACCTAAGAAATACACCAAAAGAATGGACGAAATTCAGGACAAGTTAGTAAATGAACGTGATTACCTGGAAATGAAGAAGTATTGAAAATGAAGGTGGAGTATAACCAAAATTTATGGAGAAGATACCTAATACTCCGTAGTTGAAAGAAGTATTTTCTTTGGAAAGATTGTTTGAAAGAAGTATTCCTTTTATCTATTTTTGATTTACACCTAATTGTGTGTTTTATAATTGAACATAAATTGGCTATACTTTCATAATAGGTATTATTAGGTCCACCCTAGATTTACGTGTGTTGGGGTTATTTGGGCATGTAGGAAAATTGTGTGCAACATATGATATAGAAGTAATAGTTAAATTAAAATACTAATTGTACATATTTACTCAATTTCGAATATTGCTATTTCCCTTCTCTTTTCGGCCCTCTACTCATATGATTTGTTTAAATATTAGTGTATACGGAGTATATTTTTTTGTTTTCCTTAAAATGAACATTCTCGTATTAAAATGACCACGCACGATATAAATTAATTGTATCAATTGTGAGATCCTAAAGCAAGAAAGTTACACAGGATGTAAATTTGTTTTCCTTAAAATGAACATTCTCGTATTAAAGCAAGAACATCATTGATTTTGGTGAAAATTTGTTTTCCTTAAAATGGACAATTGATCATTATAGAATGTACATTATAACAAGTAGCTTGGGATGAATGCACATCCAGTACAACTTTGGTGTATATACGCCAAAGATCAAAAGTACATTATCAATACAGCAAACCCAATAGACATCAACTAATGCCAGATATGTCGATAACACAAAAGAAAACTAATAAATCATATTCAGGAACTATTTGTCAGTGTCATGACACGCTAATGCATGTCTAATAATGTTGTTACGATGTTTGTTGTACTCAAATGTTAGTAGCGTGCATAGGTACTTGAATCTCAGCATTGTCAACGATCTCATCTGCAAAAAAAAACATGAAATTAGAATTTAATAACCAACAAGATAACATTGATTTGGTCTAAATAAGTTACAATTAAAATGTAAAACTCACATCAATTTTGGACAGTCCACAGTCCCAAGTGGCTATTCCCATAAATGTTTCCATGTGCCTCATGGTGTAAATACCACAGTCAAAAATATTTCTGTTATTTCTCCATGGAAGCATTGCTATTGTAGGATCCATGCCCATTACTATATTACTTTTCTCCATAGTTGATTGATTTTCACCCAAAAACCGTGCAAAAGCATCACCCTGTAACACAATAATAAAAATTAGACAAGATGAACCATAATGTACATGAATTTACCAATGCAAGTGAACGATAATAATTCATAGTTGAGGAGAATGTAAATTTACCAGTTCAAGTACACTATCGCCATACTCTTCTAAGACACTCCCCCTTCTAATGCGATTGTCAAGAATCATGAGACATTTCCTTGGCAGGTCGAAAACGTACAACACAAAATGATTCTTAAGTGCAATAGGGAAGAAGAACTAGCATCAGGGAAAGAAACAATTGTAAGGTCACTGACAGGTAAAGGTTAATTTCATGTTAAGTAATAGCACATTTTGAAAACTTTGACAGTACATTCACTGACTTCTATTCAAATAGACTACTACAGTAATACTGAATTTAATTTCAATTACTAAATGAAGTGAGGGACTGACTAGTTCAATGGATGGTAGATCAATCCACTCAAACTCATTTAATTCTACTTTGATGCGACGCTTGAAAGGTTTGTAACGATGATCATCAATAGAAGCACCTGTGTTCTTCATTAATAACAACTGCACAATGAAGATAAAATTTTAGTAATGTGAAAATGTTGGAAATAGTAAACTGAAATACATGAAAACAATAACCAAACTTACATATGTAAGTGTACTAAAAAAGAATCGTGTGGGATTGGTTGGATTCCCATCCTTTTCTTTGTAGTTTAGATATGCCGACCAAGAATCTATGACAAAGCATGAAATATAGTGATACGGTTTTAATGACAACAGTTGATCCCAACCAAGGACATTATTTTTGAACTCAAATAACGTATTACTGCACAAAAAACAGTAATAGCATTATGATTAGCAGCAGATATGTAAAGATGAACTATGTAAATGAATATAAAATATTAAATCTTCTGTATGTAATTACCAACTGTTATCCACAGAGCCCTGGTCAGTGAACACATAATTTGAAATATGATATTGCATTGATGTCAAAGGTATGAAGGGATTCGTGTCGTCAATAGCATCAAGGAGAGGTTCACAGGAAGGACTCCTACTAAAATGATATTGATTCCCTGTTTTAGGATATAAAGGTGGACGATCAGCAGACAGTTTCTTTCTTTTTTTACCCCGCTCTGATGCTGAATAAACAGAAGAGTCCTTATCTTCCGGAAACACACCTAAACTGAATGACACAACAACGTTTGTAGGCGCATCCTTATTCCTCTCAGCAATCAATTTTCTCACTTTACGAAGAGCCGCTATGTGTTTGCTAGCAGAAGTGGGTTGTTTGTTGAAAATCTGGTCTGTTTGATATGACGTTTGAATAGGTGTTTCAGTTAAATGAGCAAGAATTTCTATCGGTGACACTTCTGCACAGCTTGTTCCTAAGGTGGCCCTAACAATGTCATGTTTGTCCCTCACAATCTGTTTAATGTGTGGCCAGTTACAAGATGGATCAACAATCCCATCTTCAATGGGGCTGTCAGGAACATCGATCAACAAAGGATAAGAGGAGTTTTTTAAGATGCTACACGCAGTGCGGCGAACTCTAGGACGATTAACATTCTCTTCTATTGTAGGGGGTCAGTTTTAGAACATCAATTATCGCAATGAAGAAGAGTTTTTGTCAACTGTTTATAAAGTATGACAAATGCTAGGATGATGTACTACTCCTATTGTAGGACTGTCAAAACTTCAAATATCACAAAGAGAAGAAGAGTCTTTGGTGAATCTCGATGGAGGTTGACAAACAAGAGGTGAATCAGACTGATTTGCACAACCATAGTGACATTTGTGTTCTTCGATTTTAAATGTTGTTTTTTTTTAAAAAAAAACATATAAGACAAAAAAACATAAAGCCATTAAAAATACAGATATCAGAAAGGACATGCTAAACATTAAGAAAGTACATGAAGAAAATACATCCTAAATATTAAGCCATAGCAAAGAACATCAAAATTATTAGGAAATAATGCGTACAAATTCCGACATATTGATATGAAGCACAGGTATCTAGAAAGTAAATGCTAAACATTAACAAACTACATCAAAATCATTAGCTAACAATGCGTATAAATTCCGACATATTGATATGAAGGACACGTATCCAGAAATTAAATGCTAAACATTAAAAAAGTACATGAAGAAAATACATCCTAAACATTTAAAAATATTAAGCCATAGCAAAGTACATCAAAATCATTAGGAAACAATGCGTATAAATTCCGACATATTGATGCACCTGCGAAATAATATTAGGACTGATTTATTATGAACATCTTTGAACATTAATAGCTAAGGAAACTATGTAAAATTCGAAGCAGATGAAAAGTAAACACAGTTGTTTTTAGCAAATTAAAGGCAAAGAGTATAACCTTCATTCTGATAGAGAGTGATAAAGAGTAAGTGAACGATCTGAGAATGAGAAAATGTGCAGCTACAATTTAATTGACAGGTTTATAAAAAAAGTAGTAAGATGTTAAAGAGGAGAAGTTTAAAGTGGCGGTATTTTTTTAAAAAATTGGGTCATACTATAATGCCATAAGTCCATTCTTTTTTTTTTCTTTTTTTGTTTATTCCAACTGCTAGAACCATTTGAACCTCTACTTTTATATACCCATTTTATACTTAAAAACTTCAGATTAGGTCAAATTAGGATATATGGTCATTTAACACAATGGTAATGTTATAATTTGTCAATGTATTTTCTAAAAGTTCTAAATGTAATTTTTCGACATTCATAATGTACAAATTAGCTCAAGTTGTTGGATTACGAACGGTCACAAGATCGAAAGGCACCCTAGAGGGGGCGAGTGAACGCTTTTTGGGGACGAGATTAAAACTAGGGGGTCAAGTATCCTAAAACGGCATGGGAAAGGGTTTAGGGTTGGATTATGAACGGCCGCATGACCAAAAGACACCCTAGAGAGGGCGACTGAACCCTTTTTGGGGACGGGATTAAAACTAGGGGGTCGTGTATCCTAAAACAGGAAGGGAAAGGGTTTAGGGTTGGATTAGGCAGACCGCTACCGCGAATCCGCCTAATCCAACTCTAAACCCTTTCCCTTATGTGTGGTTTGTATAGCCGCAAGACCAAAAGACACCCAACAAGGGACGAGTGAACCCATTTTTTGGGATGGGATTAAAAATAGATCTTTGACAGTTTATTAAATAGGTTTTCCTGTTTACACTGTATATATTATGTAATTTACGTAAACAGTTTAATTAAAATGTCCATTATATATATTCATAATGTGCATGTTCTGATAATTAGGTGCAACTAAAATATCATTAAGCACTGTTTGGAAAATGTACATTATATTATATTTAAAGGTACATTAAATTATTTTAAAAAGAACATGAAATATTAATTAAATTGTAATGCACGTGATCGTTTAATAAGATAGAAAACTTAAAAAGTTCATTCATATACTTAGATTATGATGTCGCTATAGATAGATCTTTGGCGTGATTTTAGACCTATTTTTCTGTTTTCAATGTATAATAGAAATAAATGTGCTTTCAATTTAATTCAAATGTCCATTATGTATGTTCATAATGTGCATGTACTGTTTTACAAAAGAGATTTAAAAGCAGACCTGAAATGTACATTATATTATTTTGCTAATTAAGTACATCATAAGTCGCTATTCAAGGAGATAATAACGTTCAAGTAAATAGCACGCTAAAAATAGACAAAGAAGTACTTTAATTAAGTGCAACTAAACATTGGTTCACAAATTCAACATTTTGCTTATGCAATTGCAAATCATTACACATACTAACGTACACTAGGATTTAAAACAATATACTACATGAATAGGGGTGTAATCAGACAAATTCTAACGTACTGCGTAGATAATATTTGAACATTAAATGTAATCACTAGCTTTAGAGAAATGACCCTTCTGCGCATGATCAGCGACAGTTTCACGGCAATCGTTGTGGTCGAACATTAGTAATGTGCATAGATATTTGTATCGTAACACTTTATGCACGCTCCGCTGCAAAACAGAAGTCAACAATTAACAAGATAGGCAAAACACAATGAACACGAATTTCTTTAAAATAAGAACCAATACTCACATCATTTTTCATCAGGCCACATTTCCAAGAGATTAATCCCATAAATGTTTCCATGTGTCTCATTGTGTATATACCACAGTCATCAACATTGTAGTTATTTCTCCAACTAAGCTTTGGAACAATGGGATCCATAGCCAACACAACGTTGCTAGAGTCAGAAGTTTTTGGGTTCTCACCCAAAAACCTTCCAAGAGCATCAATCTATGACAAAACATTTTAAACCAGTGTTAAGCGCGACTAATAGTCCCAATTCAATAGAACAACAACAATGTGTCAAATTCAAACATACTGTTAACAGTGGAGATACACCATATTTCTTGATGGCGTCTTCATCTGAGAGTGAGTTGTCAAGAATGACGAAACGCTTCCTCACCAGGTCAACCACGTATAAGAAGAAGTGTTTCTCGTGTACAATTGGGAAAAAAAAACTGAAATTACAAAACAAATGACGTACAACCATAAGTACAGTCAAAACTCTTGGAAGGGTACATTTTAACTAATCGTGAGGCACATGTAAAAAATGAGAACGGTACATTGCAATATAAAGTGACCTCATTTAATACAAACGCAAAAAAAATTACCTTTGACTCAACCAGTTGAAATAAAACAAAAGCAGAATGCAGACATGGAATGATAGTATGACTCATGGTGTAACACCCCCATTTATTTAAGGGCCTGAACTAGGACCCCTCAGATAAATGACGGTGTTACCATCTCGGAAACCCGAGGCAGTAGATAACAAAGGAAAGAAACACAGTACTTTATTAAAATGTTTATAGTGATATTACAACTGGAATTAAAACAAGTCTCCAAAAATACGTTCAAAGATAAAGTCTGATAAAACTAATAATAAGACTAAGGTGGGCTAGGCACTAAGTCAGTCATCCAAGCTCTCTTCCCGGCCAGCTCCCATCAGTCTCTGCAATACCTGTCAATCTGCTCCCCAATAATTGGATCATCACGGCGTACACGAATACACGGTGGTCACCGCGAAGCCGAGTAGGTAATACAATAAAACAATAACATAAAACACATGCTCCTCCATCACCACCATCGCCATCACAACTCGTACCCCGGACAACCCAGCCTTACCGATCCCCGGTAGACTATAAATATCGACCGTAGTCGATCTGCCAGCTCACAGCTGAGGACACCAGGGCAAGTCCTGCAGAACCCGCCTGGGCCTTATCACAACATCATCATCATCACCTCAACCAACTCCAATGTAATAATATAATAAAACAGTTCAACAGTAGTACTTAACGGAATTAAATCAGACAATCATATTATAACATGTAAATCACCGATTTAGTCAATCCAGTCACATAGTACTATATCAAGTCCAGTGTATTCCCCTACCTCAAATAGCGGTGATAAGCTAACTGCAGATCAGAAGTACTCCACCCGAAACTCGCCACCTAAACATATATATAACATAATTAATTCACTTAACTATTCCCGTTCCCATAATCAAGAGTTACTATAAGTAGAAACTTTCCCAATTTAGAAGTTACTAAAAATATAAGTTACCCAAAATAGAAAGTTTCCTAAAATGGGAAGTTCCCAAAATAGCAATTACCAAAAATAGCAAGTTACTAAAAATAGTAACCTTCCCGAAATAAAGTCCCGACTCAAAACTTAAATATATTATTCCGTCCCGCTACTTAATATCAACTTAACAACGTAAATAGTGTAAATAATGGGATTAATAGAAATGTATATATATTTTCCGACTTACTAAAAATAGAAACCGTAACACAACTACCCAAAAACACCAACTCACCCGCACACAACACACCCCCTTTCAACCCACCACAACTCTCACCCACAACCACCAGTCCTCACCGTCGACCACCAGGCCTGACACCAGGTCTGGCCTGGTCACCTCCCACCACCACCAACGTGGTCGACCCACGCCGGTGGTCAGAACCACCACCACCAACACCCCCTGTTTACACCCAGCCGCCACAAAAACGCCACAAACAGCCCCCCTTTTTGACTCGCCTGCCACCACGACACAACCCCTCCTGCTTACCAACCACCACCCTTGACACCACCGTCGAAAGGTGACCCTGACACACGTGGCACCACCGATTCGACCTCCCCCGAGTCCACGGTGGTGCCACCCCATTACCCTATGTCTGAAATGTAACAAAAACCACCCAACCAACCCCGACACCTAAACACCACCACTGCAACCACCAACAGCAACGACAACCACCCTACCTACCACCACCAGACTCGACTCACCACCAGTAACACGTCCCATACCCCGACGACTACCACAACAGTCCCTACACAACGCACAACTCAGATCAAACTATCGTGACAAAATGAAAAACAGAGAACCTTACCTATGACGGTCGTCGACCTGTGCTTTTTCGGCCAGTACAACCACCCTCGTCCACTAGCAATGGCTTCCCTGGACTCACGGCAGACCCTACTCCCTTCACACTCACCGGCGTGCGCTCGTTGGCTGTATAGAAGGCTTGAGACGTGAAAGAAAAGGGGTTGATGTTGGTGATGTGAAAATGACGGTAGGGAGGGGGAATAGGGTTTTAAAGTTGCTTTAGGGTTTGATTTAGGGTTTTGGTGAGGTAAGAAGATAAATGGGTAAGTGGGTAAATGGGCTATGACACCTTGACCCAAAAATGCCACTCAACTATAAACCCGACTCATCTTACGATATGAATTAATCAATTACTTTTACGCTTTTACCATTATCATAAAACATGATTTAATTACCTTTACGCTACCATTAAATAATAATATCTCGCTCAGTCGATAATAAAATACGGGGTATTACACATGGTCTATGTTCCCAATGTGTGCATATAGTTGCAACTGCTCATGCATATTAGATATTCCCCACATTGAGAAATTACAACATTAACATTGTAAATGTTTAAAAAGTACATTTAGTACCTTTAGAAAGTACATTGAGAAATTATAGCATTAACATTGTGTTAAATGGCCATTTATCCTAATTTGGCCTAATCTGAACTTTTTTAATATAAAATGGGTATATACAAGTTGAGGTTCAAATGAGTTTAGTAGTTGGAATTAAACAAAAAAAGAAAGGACTTATGCAATAATAGTATGTCTCAATTTTTTAAAAATGCAATACAACAATAGCAAAGAAAATTGCAAAGTATTTCAAGCAAACAATAACAACTTACGAGTGCGATTGAAGTTATGTCTATTCCCTGGAAAAGCTGCAACTCCATTTTTACACGAGCCTCGAATAATTCATAAATATTTTCATCACTTAAACCTGGGCTGGGTTTCGCTAATACAGACTGCATGGGAAAGTAACGAAAGAGGGAAGTACAATATTTCAAAATACATATTACACACAGCATTTAAGAGTGTATGTAAATGTACTTACATGCACAAGCGTGGTACAAAAAGAACCGCTTCGGAGTACCAAGATTATTTTCTTCCTCTTTACAATTCAAATATGATGACGAGCAATCAATTACAACACTCGAAACATGTTCAGACGGCTTTAATGACCACAAATGCATTCGCGTTGCAAAATAAGACTTGTACGAATATAAGTGCTCACTAGAGCAAAAAATATATCAAATTACTTGTCAGGTGTGAAACAGTGAAAATGACATTCACAAAATGGTAATTTAGCAAGTACACATTTTAGATTACCTGGAACGACGATTGTTAGTACCTCGGTCACTGAAAACATATTCAGCCACTTGAAGGTGCACCGCAGTAAGAGGTGTTAACACATTGGTGTCATCATGGATTGCAGAAAACAGTGGATCAAAACGAGATGACTGTTGCTAGTTGCTGGATAGAGGTATATAAGAAGGACTTGCCATGAAATGAACCCTTTTCGTAGCTGAAGAAGATTCACCAGTGACAGGGCGATCCCGTTTAACCCCTTTAGCTTCGACTAACCTTGCCTCACTCTCAGCAAAGTCTTTCTCCAACCCTAAATCGAACGAAAATTCACCAGTGACAGCTACGGATGAATTTCTCCACTTAGCACACTGTTCTCTGTGTTTAGCACGAGCAAGTTTCAATTTGTACGCTTTCTCAGCTGCATTTGCTACAACAATAAACTGTTCATCCTCATCCAGCGTGCCGGATTCCCACGGCGGTGCACACGACACATCTTCGGTACCACCACCATATGTCAATGTGAGATACCGTGAAAAAATCTTCTTTTTTGAAAATAAGTAAATAGGTGGAGTCGCCAGTAGGTTTTATAAAAAAAATACAAAAATAAGTTAACGGAAAAGGCCCCTTTTGATCCCTGGAATGGGGACTGATCCGTCACTCCGGTCTGAACCAAAGATTGCGGATTCGGGGGTAAAGGTACGGTCAGGGAAGGTGTTAGGCACCCGGACCGCCCATCAAACTGACAAATTTTATACACAAGCCGATGTAAATTTGAGACAAAGACAAATTAACTAGGTTAGTAATACAAATTATACGATAAATAAATAAAATAAATAAAACAACAAAATAGAAAAAGTAAAGAAAACTTATTTGATGTCGGTTCCCTCAGGCCTATGTGGATGTTGAATGAAAATCGACTTTGTCGTTAATTATTGGCTCTTATGCGCTTATATGAAACTGGGATGGTTTATTTGTGTGTGGTTTGATTTGAAACTGGGGTAAAATATTTAAGACGGTAATTTGTATGAGTATAGAATTTCTGGATCTGGTCTGTTATATATTTTTTGTAATTCGTCCTCCGTATGTTTCTGTCCATCCCCCTAATGATAGGGTATAAGATATATTTATAGTAGTTTGGAGTTGGTATTTGAGAAGGTCTGGAATTTCCATAAGATAAAATTGTTTTACGAGACTACGAGTACTCCGTGCGTAATTCATGTACCATGATCCGTTTTAACATTTTTAGCTGGCAACTTAGCTATTTTTTTAATAATTTACATATACCAAACTTGATCTGCAAGTTGGCAAATGTTATCAATTCTTATCTCTTCTGTTTCTTTTACTCCTCTTTGTCCAAAAATTTCTCATCTCATGTTGGCAGTAACTTTTCCTCGTGGTATGTAGTAACACCAAAATCCGTAACTCCTTATTGGGCACCTCCATGTTGAACACGGGCTTTGGACTTTAATTTATTTTGGACCGAGAACAACTAACTCATTTTGAGCCAAAGTGAATAGCTGAAATCGGCCTTGAAATTATAAGGTGTGTTGCCTTATACATACATATCTATACCTTGTTGGTTATTTGGCCCATTTAATTGTTGCCTTGAGCACGACAAGTGAAATGTATAACTCATTATTGTATATAGTTTTGTGCTTTTAATATGTCACGAGAAAAAATATTTTTAAGATATAATTATAAAAATGGGTTATGAAGGTTCTGAGTTGTTGAAGTGGACTCGGTGACAAAATGGTGGTTTTGTGTCATTTTTCGGGTAATAAGCGTAAATAGCCTTTAATTTTAACATCGTCAATTTCCATTTAGTCATTTAATTTTAGCCTCATCATCGGGTACCCTTAAGGCTAGTAGACAACTTTGAGATGTCTACAGAAGCCCCCAGTTTGACCGAGTCTGAGTAAGACGAAGGTCAAAGTAGTCCGGTCGGGACAGACAAAGGATAAGAAACGTATCTGGGCCTCTTATATTACCTGTCTGGAGTAGCTGGAAACTGAAACTGGCTTAGCAAAACTTTGTTTTACTAATCTGGAATGAAGCTGGAAATGGTGCAACGAAACTTTGCTTCGTTTGTTTGAAACTGGCATAGTGAAACTTTGTTTCACCAACCTGGCATGGCAAAACTTTGTTTCGCCGGTCTTGAATCTGGTAAAGCAAAACTTTGTTTTGCTGGTCTGGAATAGCTAAACTTTGTTTAGCTGGTCTGGAATCTGGTAGAGCGGAACTTTGTTTCGCTGGTCTAGAATCTGGTTAAGCAAAACTTTGTTTTGTCAATCTGGAATGGAGCTGGTAAAACTTTGTTTCACCAATCTGGAAACTGGTATGGCAAAACTATGTTTCGCCGGTCTGGAATCTGGAATAGCCAAACTTTGTTTAGCTGATCTGGAATCCGGTGTAGCCAAACTTGTTTAGCTGGTCTGGATCTGGTAGAGCGAAACTTTGTTTCACTTAAGAGTGAACCTGCAAAATTTTATTTCACAAGCTCGAATGCGTGTCAGGGCCCGCCGACCGAGGATTCAAAATTTTATTTTGAAAAGGGATTAGAATGTAAAATTTTATTTTACAAACTAGGATGCAAAATTTTATTTCGCAAAAAGGTAAGTTCAAAAAATTTTATTTTAAGAACCCAAATGCATGTCAGGACCTGCCGACCGAGGATTCAAAATTTTATTTTCAAAAAGGATGGGTAAGATCGTAAAATTTTATTTTACAAACTTTGATGCGTGTCAGGGCTCGCCGACCGATAAGTTTTAAAATTGCAAAATTTTATTTCGCAAAAAGGGCAAGTTCAAAATTTTTTTTTTCAAGAACTCAAATGCATGTCAGGGCCTGCCGACCAATTGATTTGAAACCTGCAAAATTTTATTTTGCAAAAAAGGCAAGTTCAGAAAATTTTATTTTAAAAACTCAAATGCATGTTGTGGACAACGGGGGGCCCACGGGGGCGCTTGGGAGGAAGAGAACAAGCGTTTGCATTTGTTGGAGTCGCCACCAATTTTTATGGGAAATTGGAACCGTTCGAATACCTCGTGTCATGTCAAGACACAAAGTAGAGACATGAACACTAAGCAATCGTTACCCTTAGCATTCTATGTCTAGAATGACTCTCGTGGATGCCAATGAACACGGATGTTCACAGAGATCTGGAGTAAGGGGTGAGGGTACGTATTAGGAAGCTCTTTTGATCGAACACCTAATCCCGCCCGCCTCGATAGCGGCCTCTACTAATGATTAGGGACATCATCTATACTCGATATATCGTCGATTATATGCATGCAATGCAACATCCAAGTTTTAATCCTAACATGTGAGAATTAGACTAAGTCGGTTGACACATAGTTTAGCATACAATTGGGTCGAAGTAGGATTTAATGCTCAATTACATGTGAAGACACGTAAATAAATCATACAAGTACGATAAACAATACAATGATAGAAAACTATAAAAAATACAATAATTACATCGGGTTTAGAGATTTATGTCGAAAATATCTTTAAAATGGATAATTTGAGAAAGAGAATAAAAGAACAGATCAGTAGGTGATAATACGGTTAATAGTCAATTATACGTAGACTAATAAATCTAGGTCAAACAATAACGGAGTTCGGAGACAGAATTCAACTGAACAGTAGCAGCAGATCTAGCCCTCGGAAGAGGTGCGGCGATTCTTTGCGTCTGTTCAAGGGTGAGTTCTGGCCGGTTTTAAATCAAATCGTTAATGTAAATTGGTGATTTTAATGGTTAATTAATATATTTACTCGGATGAAAGTGATTAATAGGTTATTTACATGTGATTGAAGGTCATAAAAGCAATAAAACATGGATGAGACGGATGCAAACGGATTATTTACATGAATGAACGATCGATTAATGACATGGGTGAACAAAATAGGCTAAACACGATGAATGAATGACAAATTAATGATGAGTACGACAAAAGACAGATGAAAATATATCAAGGATCGAATTCCAGAAACCCGATATGAACAAATCGAATTCCTACAACTCGGATTGAATTTAATGACGAAAACCCGCAAATATGAGATTATAAGGGATTTAATTCGGATTTAATGGTGAATTAAACGTGTTAATGATGAACAATAAATACATGTGAAATTAATATGTGATTTTAACAAAGAATTAACGAAAACAAACGAAATAAATAAAAGCAAACGAATTACAGAGGACGAAGGAAGAAGAAAGGAAGCAGGAACTGCGGCAGCCTCACGAAGAGGCGCAGCAGGAACTGCGCTCCTTCGAAGAGGCGCAACAGTTGCTGCGTCCTTTCTCGACGGTCTGTCTTCTGGAAATCCGTAAAAAAGAGGTTTAAAGAATGGTTTTAGAAATCGGTTTTAATAAGTATTTTCGACATAAACCTTACATTAATGATGATACAAAAAGCTAAGAACAATAAATAAAATAGGGATTTACACCCTCAGACTTACATGTTTGACGAAACGAGAAGAACTAAGTTATCGATTAGTGATGCTCGACTCGAATGTAGACGAAAGTGCCCTCGTAAGAGGAAAGCGATTAGATTAATTAAGTTTATTATGGTGGAGTTGGTCAAATTGGTCGGTCATGCAAACGAGGCTGGTACTCAGAAGGATCTGAGCTTACGTGGTCGAATGTTCAAGCACGTAGACGCCAAAAAGTAAGAAAAAAGGTCTAGAATGCAAAGGGAGAAGAGAAGGGCGGACACTCGCGTGAGAAATATGAGGAGCGAAGGCTCCTATTTATACTAATCACGTGAAGGAATAGGATTTCGGAGAGTCTTTGGAAGTGAATCTCGGAAAGATATGAAAAAGATACGAAAAATACGCAGAAAAGGACCTGGGAAGAGGCGCAGCAGTCACTGCGTCTCTTGGAAGAGGCGCAAAGACTGCTGCGCGTCTGTTCCCAAGTGGTTTCCTCCTGCGGAAGAAAGATTTCCGTGTTTGAGTTATAGAAGGACGGAATAATTTGGTTTTCCTTAATATCTTGTATGAATATTTCGGGAAATTGTTTACCAAAGATTAAAGATTGTGAAATAATTATAAAATATGTAATAGAAATATCCGGAACATTCCAGAACATTCTGACTCGGGATTTAGCGGTCATCAGAAAATGAAGACTGTTTTAGGCCCGGACTCCAAATGTACTCTAATTACTGTCAAAACGACCATATCGGCACGTAGATGACAACTAAGAGGTAGACATTAATATTTGAGCAATCACTTGACGATAAACTTACGAACTGTCACAAATCGTTTCGCGTAGCAAACATGCGGCCCAATCATCACTGGGTGGTTTGAGAGAGGTGCAGAAATGAGGTATCTATAGAGCCCCCACTTTGACTGAGGCTTGGACAAGGCGAAAGTCAAAGTATAGCCATCAGGTCAATCGAAGATTACAACCTGACGACTATGGCGACGCGAGGCGGCTCAAGGGGTCTGAGCCAAGGACCTTTCGTCGGGAACATTTTAGAGTCTGTCGACTATCGGGTAGGGTCGTTTAAAGTACATTAGACTACGTAAGGAGGCTCGCCAGCCATAAGAAGAGATCATACCTGAGACTTCGGGCGAAACGGACGAAACGGATCAAGGCGCTTCAAAGAAAACTCTTGGGCCTGAATATAACTTGGTGTCTGAAAATACGAAGGCTTATTCCTGAAGAGGGGCATCTGAATGATATGAGGAAAGATAGCAGGACACAGTCTGGAACTGCTGGGAGAAATTTGCTTGTGTTCAGCTTCAAACAAACTTCGGAAGAATTCGGGGTCGATGTTGTCTCCATGTCTCGAGAGGGAAAGTCTATCCGCTTACTCTCGTTGGGGAACATAATCGGGAACTAATCTCCATGTCTCGAGAGGGAAAGTCTATTCGCTTACTCTCTCTGGAAATATAATGAAGGCGCGTCGAAACACCTGTAAAGGAATATCTGCTCGCTGTGACAAGCAAGGTATTGGAAGCGATAAATAACGTATGATAGTCTGCTGCTGGCTTAGAAGTGCGGGACTGAACGAAAGATAATCGTCAAACGGACCAAAAAGATAAAATAGCATGGGGAAGAGGCGCACCAAAGATGGGCCCACAAATAACGAACTCATAATGAATTTTTGAAAACTCGTATGGAGGGAACACCAGGAAGATGCGCAGCAAGAGCTGCGTCTCTTGGAATAGGCGCAGCACCTGCTGCGTCTGTTCCCAAGGGTGCATTTTCTGCGTAAAAACGCGATAAACAGAGGGATTATTTCATTTGTTTCGAAACATAAATCACACAATACTCCCTCAAATCTCAACCATTTCCGCCAAGGTTTGATCCAAAAGCTTGCATTAATCATGACTAATCGAGGTATGTGTCTCATTCTTGCATTAATCTTCTACATTTGCTCAATTTAGATCGAAAAAATTAGGGTTTTAAACCCAATTATTTCGAAAATTTGGGGCTTTTCCCCCAAATGCATTTGCCTTGTAAAATTGACACTAGAAATGGATAATTGGTAGTATAAGGAACATAACCATGTATTTGTTTCAAATTTTTGTTGAGTTTTGAGCATTTGAGTGAAATTGAGACGGTTTCACAGCTAGATGGTAAATTGTTTCGAAAATAGCCTTAGGATTGCCCATTTGCGATGAAACTTGATATTTGGGATCCTTGGATGATGGGTAAACTTCCTACCATCTCGGAATTTTGGTTTGTGACGGCTTTTTCAGGACACTTTTCTGGGGCATAATCGCCGTTATAACGAAATGCTGCCGAAATTTCGACTCGAACCCGGAACTAGGCTTCAAATTAGGCTTGACCTGACCCTAATTACCACATGAGTGATCGGGTTTGTGAGAATATGGCTAAAGATGGCGAGAAAAGAGCGATTTCAGGGCTTCTAAAGGCTCGAAAATCCCTTAACCAAGGCCCGTCGTCACGTGACGCGGCCTAAATTTTCCTTAATGTTGCAGGTGATGAGGCTTCTACTTCTGGGAGGACTCCCATGGAGATAGACGCTGCTGTTGTCAAGGAGGCTTTGGAGCAGGACTTCACCGCCGCGGTGATGGCTGCTGGGGACGAGGTCCACGAGGAGGAGGCTGTTGAGGAGGAGGAGGCCCCGAGGCGGGCCAACGTCGGACGAGGAGGTCGTCAGCTGAGGGGAGCGCCTGCGTGGGCCGAGACCTGGGAGAGTAGGAACCTGCTCTGGGCTGCAGAGGGTCACCGTCCTACAGGACGGTGAAGAGTTTGGTAATTTTGAATTCATTAATCATCACTTACCTTCTTTCATTTATTTCATTTATTCATATCTTCTCCAATTTCCATTCAAAACTAAAGATAGCTTTTGTTTCGAGTTACAATAGGAGGTCGGGAACATCAGGTCTTTCTCGGGTTACACGACAGCGATGGAGTGCTACGAGCGGCTGTCAGCGGAGGAGCGCGCCATGATCGAGCGTGGAGCGTTCGGTGCCTTGGTGCAGGCCTGGAGGGATATCGCGAAGAGGAAGTTGCGGGCTAACCTTAGCCTGGTCCGCGCTTTCTTGGACCGTTTCTGGGACACGACTTCCACGTTTCACATGCCTTTTGGTGAGGTGGGAGTCACTCTGGAGGACTACGGCATGATTTCTGGTCTGCCGTGTGGGACTGAGGCGGTAGAGTGGCCGTAGACTGCCATGAGGGTGGACTCGGCCGAGGCGAGGAGGTTGATCGGCTGGAACTTATCGCCGAAGGCTGTTACAGTGTCGGGTTTGGTGCCCAGTTCCTACGTTCGAGACTACTTTGCGGGAAAGATCCCGGCGCTGGTGACGATTGATGGGAAGGAGACGGCTCCTCCTCCCTGTACTGCTGAGCAGAGGGCCCGGTTGTGGCTTTGGTGGTTTCTGTCTTCGATTTACCTCGGAGACAAGGGAGAGAGGCTGTCGACGAAGCTTCTTCCCTTCCTTTCTGACCTGAGCTCCCTAGGGCGTTGGGACTGGGTCACTGCTGGTTTTGCAGTCCTCATCCGCTTCATGAGGGCCATGGTTCGTCCGGACTTGATGGAGAAGGGGACTTCTCCTGGTGCTGTCGGACCTGGACTGTTGTTGGAGGTATGAACCTTCATTGAGACTTAAAATCAATTTTTTTCTTATCCAATTAAATCAATCAAATTACGAAAGATCGTTTATTGACTATCTTGTTTCACAGGCGTGGGTGTACTCCTACTTTCCGAGCCTCTCGCCCACGAGGACGGAGCCGCTGGAGAAGGCATATCCCGTCGTGAGGGATTGGGTGATGTGTAGGACGAGGAGCAAGCGTTCTTCTCACGGTGTTTACCGGCTGGACGTGAACGCTCTTCAGCTGGACAGCGTGAGCATCTCACTTATATTCATTTGCTTCTATATTGCTTTTAATCGATCATAAGAATGATTCCTTGTTTGTCTTGTCCCAGTGGGTGCCCAGGCCTTGGGCGGAGTACGCCGGAGCGCCTCCTTTTGTGGCTGAGGTCCTTCGACCTAGGAGCTCGAGCCGGCTGCTGTTGAGGACGTCGATGAGTCCTGTGTGGTACTTGGGCGAGCGCTTGGCTCGTCAGTGCTCTCGGGACGTTTTGACGGTTCCTATCGATCCTCCTAGGACGATGTTCAGGGAGCCCTCCGAGGCAGAGTGGGAGGCTGACTTGGCTGGCGTCGATGGTGACGTCCTCCTTCTTCCTGGCGAGGACTAGTCGGCGTTCCTCTACGGGAGGTTGGCGTACTGGCCGGTAGTGGTGAGTATCTCTACTCTTCTTCTTTACTTGATTTTAAAACTACGATGAAAGATCATCGATTAATGAGAAATATTTGACTTTGCAGGAGGTTGAGGCGGCGGGCATCGAGTCCCCAGATTACCCCGAGACCCTCAAGTACACTGACGCGACCGGGAGGACGACGATCTCCGGGCTGTGTGACTTTGACGTGGCTGTGACGGATACTGGCCTAGGCGACTGGCAGCATCTGATTCGGAGGGTGAGTCTCTAATTTACATAATATTTGTGTAAGAACACATTTGATTGAACTTATTCGATTATTGAGAACTTCTTTTTTGAAAATGCAGGTTGCGCCTTCTCGGTTCGTGGCGTTATGGAGGGTGGCCGACCGGCTGCGAGCTACTGTCGTCGAGGCACTTGTCGGCGGTCGAGGTCGTCAGGTACGAACCTTTTGCCTATTTCATTTTTGAATTTTGATTTCCCTTGTAATTGCTTGAAATGATTGACATGAGCCAAATTTTGTTGTTTACAGGGGGACCGTGAGCTGGAGCGAGAGTTGGCCCAGTCTCGGGAGGGGACAGCTCGCTTATTGAGGGAGCTCGAGGTTCAAGACGCCGAGATTGTTGTTCTCGCGGCGAGGGTTGCGGAGCTGGAGGGCGACGGGCAGTAGTTTTGTTTTGTTTTTTGTCTGTATTTTGCACATTTGTACATTTTGACCTTTATTTTGGACATTTTGGACTTTGTTTGGGGCTCGAGCCCCCAGTTTGCTGTACATTTCCTTTTTTTTTGATTGTATATATGACGGCCTGAGTGCCTTTGCTGCTGGGTTGTGTTGCTTGTACCTGCAGGTTAGCTTTGAACAGGTTTGGTAGATGACGGTTTACGCCGTCATGCTGCCGAAATTTACATAGAAATCACGCAAAACATACATTTGTATATATATATATATATGGCCTGAATTAGCGCAAAACGAATGACTCAACGGAATGAAAAAATGCAAAAAGTAAATGCAGAAATGCAAAAAATTTGCCGGAAATGACCGGACGGTAGGGAGGGTTACCCCCTAAAAAAAGAAAAAATAGAACCCTATAAGTTAGAAATGAAATGGTGAAAAAGACGTAAAAGAAATATATAAATGAAATAAATAAATATATAAACTTTGAAATGAATGAAAATGGAATTGTAAATTATTTCCTAAAATGAAAATGTACAAGTGTGATAAAATGACGAAAATGTCGATATTGCCTCGAGATGCGTGCCCGCGGAATTAGGAAATACAAAATATGGTTATTTCCTCGTATTTACCAAAACAATAACCCGTAGGAATAGGAAATTATTCGTCACGGAATTAGGAAAGATCCAACGCGGCAAATCACAGAAACCTTGGTGAAGAAGAGGCGCAACATGAGTTGCGTCCCTTTGAAGAGGCGCAGCAGGTGCTGCGCCTGTTCCCAGGTGTGTCTGCTCTGGCAGATTTTAGGAAACAAAAATTAGTATAAATAGAGACGTCGATAAAGCTTTTATTCACACAATTCTTTCGTCTCTTCTTCGTCTTATTACATAAAATTCTCAAAAAAAGCACTTATCATGAATACTTTGGAGATTCGCCTAAAGGAGTGGACTAATGAGTTCTCCAACATGGAGAAACACGACATGGGCGCCTATAATCTTGGATCATTGTTGAGTTTGAAGCTTATCAAGGTTGTCAAAGCGTTCTTGGATGCTTGTCTTGATTTCTGGGACCCGAATTATCATGTTTTTGCGTCCCCTGGAGGCGATATTTGCCCATTTCCTGAAGAAATTGCTGCGATTGGTGGGTGGGATCCTGAACACTTGCCTGCTATTCCTTCTACTTCGCAAGGGTATAAAAGCAAATTTAGAGATTTGCTTGGATTGACTAGGCTTGAGGTGGACCGTCTGGTGACCTCGAAAGGAGTGCGGATGTTGGACTTCATTGACCGATTTATTAATAGGGCCGACCCCACCGTTTCTTATGTTGCTAGGCGAAGGGCATTTGGATTTTGCTTGTTGCATGTGTATGTCCTCCAAGGGCATGTTGATGAAGACTTGAGAGGTGATCCTCGTCTTCTGGGCCTAGTTGAGCAAATGGAGCTGCGCAGGAGCCCAGCTTGTTTATGCTTAGGAGAGATCTTGTTGGGCTTGGATAATAGGAATGCCAATCGTGACCTACCGTACTTGGGAAGTCCCGTTATCTTGCAGGTAAAAGAACATTCTCTTCTTCTTTTTCTTTTCTTTTTCGTTTTTTTCTTTTTTTTTTCGTTTTTTTTCTTCTTTTCGTTTTTCTTTTTTCGTCTTTTTTCTTTTTTTTTCGTGTTTTTTTTTTGTTTTTTTTTGTGATGTCTAATACCCGCTTTTGGTAGGTCTGGCTCATGGAACGGTTTCGATTGATCGAGCCCCCAGTTCATGTTCCTTTTTATCATGCTCGTTCGATTGCAATGAGGACCAGGTTGTACATGGTGGACTTCACTCGAGTCTGCGATTACTGGAAGAATAAACTGAAGAGTGATGATGGCCCCCTGATTAGGTGGATTGTACCATGGTGGCACCTCTAATCTGTCACTGGAGTGTCTTCTTTGGATCCTACCCGATCTGTGCGCATTCCTGGCTTGGAATTCATGGTGTGCATCTTCCCGGAAAGGCTGATGAGACAGGTTGGACTAAAACAGACGATCCCGAAGCTTGATACCATCCCGCAGACCGCTGTGGCGCTTACTACTTACATTCGAAGGGAGTGGGCCATTAAATGGGCCCAAAGAAACATGTGGTTCTTAAACTCTTCTGCTAATGCCTTATGGGTGTCGGATTCTTTTCTACGATGGAGGAAAGCTACTACTCCGGAAGAGCGCGAGAGATTGAGGAAGCGCGAGCCCGTTGATTACAAGGTGCGCGAGGCGGAAAAAGAGAAAGAGAAGCATCTGACAGAGGGAGAGGAAGAAGTCGGGTTTCGAGTTGTTCATCCTTCGAAGAAACCGAAGACTTCTCCTGCCGTGGAGATGGTGATGGGTAAGAATGGTAAGGCTAGGCCTCGAGAAAGACCGTTGGTGATTAGGTCTGAAGTGGCGCAAGAGCGTCCAGCTCGAGGTCGTGACAAGAAATATGACAAGGGCAAAGGGAAGATGGAGGAATAGCCCTAGTTTTTATTATTATTTATTATTACTATTATTGTTGTAATAAAAAGGTGGGGTTTTTAGAATCCTAGCCTATTTATTTTTATTATGTAGCGTATTATTATTAGAAAAAGGATGAAATAAAAAGGTTAAATGGTTATGAAACCGTTGTGATTTTCTATTTTATTTTTCTTGTCGAATTCCAAATGCAATGCAAATGTCCTTCTATTTACATTTTAAGATAATGGGTTGTATCCGGTGGGATTGCCTACGTATTCATTAAAAAAATGAAATCAAACCCTTGCGCGTAGTTCGAGTAAATGTAAAAGAATAATTGTTCTAAGCAAGAGCTTGTAATGAACTTAGAAAAATAAGCATAAGCTTTTGCTTACTCTAAAGGTGCAGTTTTAGTTTATTTGATGATATGAGGATGACAAATTTGTCAAAATGCAAGAGCAGAGTGACATTAGCGTTTTCAGCTTGGCCAGGGGCCGTTTATTTAGTGCCACAAGAGCGACACGTGCGGTTACGCGAGGCGCGTTTTTTGTTCCTATTCTAGGCATAGTGCCGTTTCAATTGGTCAAGGTTTGTCGGATTGGAAAACTCATTCCCATCTAGGTCTGTGATTCTAACCGCACCCCCTGGAAGTATGGATTTGACTAAAATGGTCCGGCCCAATTAGGTTTGAATTTTCCCCGTGGGTCAACAGGTAAAAGAGCTCTAACCGATTTGAGCACTAAGTCTCCTCCTTTGATGTTCCTGGGCCTAACCCTTTTGTTGAAAGCGCGTTTGATACGTGCTTGATATGTTTGGACATTGTGCAAGGCGCGTAGCCTACGTTCATCCAGGAGGATAGTTCTTCATATCTATCCCTCTTCCAGTCGGCTTCTGGGATTTGACTTTCGAGTAAGATGCGCAAGGATGGTATCTCTAACTCGACTGGTTGTACAGCTTCCATTCCGTAAGTCAAATAAAAAGGAGTAGCCCCAGTGGGCGTCCTAACGGATGTACGATATCCCCACAAATCAAAGGGTATCTTTCTTGGCCAATCTCGATAGTTGTCAATCATTTTCTTGAGAATTGTGACAACATTTTTGTTTGCTGCCTCTACCGCGCCATTAGTCTGTGGTCTATATGGTGAAGAGTGGTGATGTCTAATTTTTTACTTGGCTAGCAATTGCTCAGTCTCAGCATGGAAATGTGATCCATTATCACTAATGATCTCATTTGGGCAACCGTATCGACAGATGATGTTGTTTTGTATGAATTTTGCCACGTTTTTTGCCGTGAGACTAGTGTAGGAAGCCGCTTCTACCCATTTGGTGAAATAGTCAATTGCTACTAGGATGAAACAGTGACCTCCTGTTCCGGCTGGAGTTATCTTCCCGATTATGTCGATTCCCCAGGCAGAAAATGGACAAGGAGATGTCATTGTATAGAGCAATGAAGGAGGGACATGTTGTACATTCCCGAAGATTTGGCAATTGTGGCAATGTCTTACGTATTTGATGCAATCGGATTCCATTGTGGTCCAATAATACCCCAAACGTGTGATTTTCTTTGCCATCATGGGCCCACTCATGTGAGGACCGCATTCCCCATCGTGGACTTCTTCCATCACTTTTCGCGCCTGTGAATGATCAAAGGCAACGTAGGATTACACCAAGAGGTGTTCTTTTGTACAACTCTCCTTGCATGAGAACGTATTGGGAAGCTAGTAGGCGTATAGCACGTTGTCCCCTCTTGTCCATATCCGGTGGATAGGTACCGTTGAGCTTGAAATTTAGGATTGCTTGGAACCAGGGTTCCTATGCAGTTTCCTGTTCGTCGGTGATTTGGTGGACATAAGCTGGCTCTGACCGTCGTTCGATACATAAAGGCATTTCCACCATGTCGTTTGGCATATAAATCAAAGATGCGAGTTTTGCAAGAGCATCTGCAAATTGATTTTCCTCCCAAGGTAGGTGTATATATGTCACGTGATCAAAGAATTGAGCAACTTGGTCTATTCTGGCTTGATAAGGCGCTAAACTTTCACTTCGGATTTTCCAAGATCCCGTAACTTGGTTGATGATCAGGGATGAATCCCCATGTACTCGAAGGTTTTTAATGACTAAGCTCACTGCCACTTGTAGTCCAATGAGACAAGCTTCGTATTCTGCAGCGTTATTTGTCACCTCGAAGTCGAGTTTGACAGAGATTGGTGTATGCTCACCTTCAGGAGAAATGAGCAACACTCCTATTCCAAATCCTCTTAAGTTTGATGCTCCATCAAAGTAAAGGTCCCAGGAGTCTACATCGGTTTGGAGTATATCCTCGTCTGGAAATGACCAGGTGTCTATTATTTGTGCATCATTGATGGGATACTCTGCGAAGAATTCGGCGACGGCGCGTCCTTTTATTACTTTCAGAGGTACATACTTGAGATCGAACTCTGAGAGCATCAAAGTCCATCTTGCTAGTCGTCCGTTGAGGACGGGTTTTTCGAAGAGGTATTTGACTGGATCCATTTTGGAGTATATTTTGACGGAGTAGCTAAGCATGTAATGGCGTAGCTTCTTCGTTGCCCACACAAGAGCGAGGCATGTCTTTTCGAGTTGTGATTATTTGCACTCATACTCCAAGAACTTCTTACTAAGGTAGTAGATATCCATTTCTTCACTTCCGACAGTTTGAGCTAGCATGGCACCCATGACGGTTTCGGTTACTGTGAGATATAAATCAAGAGGTTGATCTCGTTGAGGTGGTATGAGCACTGGTTGTTTAGCCAATATCTCCTTGATTCGATAAAATGCCTTTTGACAATCATCATCCCACATGGTGTGATCCGTTTTCTTGAGCTTCTTGAAGATGGGCTCGCAAATCATGGTGAGTTTCGATATGAATCGACTTATATATTGCACTTTTCCCATGAATCCTCTGACTTCTTTTTTAGTTTAAGGTTGTGGCATTTCGATCAGAGCTTTGATCTTGGAAGGGTCTATTTCTATACCTCGTTGGCTAACGACGTATCCCAGGAGTTTGCCAGATGTTACTCCGAATGTGCACTTCTGAGGATTGAGTCTCATGTTGTACTTTCGTAGCCTTGTGAAAAATTTGTGAATGTTCGCAATATGCCCTTCTTTATCCTTGGACTTGACAATCATGTCGTCTACGTATACCTCAACTTCTTTGTGCATCATGTCATGTAAGAGTGTAGTTGCGGTGCGTTGATATGTAGCTCCGGCGTTGATTAACCCAAACGGCATTACCGTATAGCAATAGGTTCCCCATTGAGTGACAAAGGCGGTCTTATGCATGTCTTCTGTGGCCATCTTAATTTGGTTATAACCCGCATACCCATCCATGAAGGATAGTAATGCGTGGTCTGTAGTATTGTCCACCAATATGTCGATATGTGGTAGAGGGAAGTCATCTTTAGGACTTGCTTTGTTTAAGTCCCTAAAATCAACACAAACACGGATTCTCCCATCCTTTTTGGGTACAGGGACTATGTTGGCTACCCAGTCAGAATACTCGGAAACTCTGATGAACCCGGCTTTGAATTGTTTGTCAACTTCTTCCTTAATCTTGAGAGCCCATTCCGTTCTCATTCGGTGAAGCTTCTGTTTCACAGGCTTGAAACCTGGCTTAATCGGAATTCTATGCTCGGCGATATCCCAGTCGATCCCTGGCATGTCTTTGTAGGACCAAGCGAAGACGTCTTTGAACTCGTTTAGGAGGTCTATGAAATCGGCCCTTTCGGTAGAGCTCAAGGTAGTCCCTATCCTAAGTTCTTGGGGTTCTAGTTCGGTTCCTACATTGATGGGTTCGGTGTCCTCTATTACTGGTCCCCCTTCCCCTTCCTGTAGTATTTCTTTGGCTACGTAGGGAGGTATTTCAATTGAGTCTGGGTCTTGGTCATCCTCAGTATCATCGTAAACAGAATTGCACTCACGATAACACAAAGAGTAAGCAGAACCTGATTTATTCATATTAAAGTTTGAAAAAAGTTGAAACAAAGACGCCATCTGATCTGTGGTCAGTGGCGGTAAAGGGACAGTGGTTGGGACATTTCCCAAACTACTGTTACTACTCGAGGCTAGGCTAGGAGAAACAAAGGGAATGGGGATGACGACAGGAGGAGACTCCCTAGTGACTTCTCTAGACTCTGACTCTGACTCTGACTCCGACTCCGACTCTTACTCGAATTCATCGTCTTCTGGTTCTCCTTTGAACATCTCTCTTTCTCCAGTGGTGAGATTGAAGAGTCTTCCTTGATTGTTGGTCCACTTGATTGATTTTCTCCATCTTTTCTGTTGATTCGCTTTTGTTTCTGTGATTAACGCGGTAGGGTTGAAGTGATCGTCCTGAAGTATCATGGTAATGATCTCATCCTGTGCGTCTCTAACAAATCGATCCTCCCCAAACAATAGACTAACATCTTGTTCGTCTAAGCAAGGTGCTTGACGGGTTTTGACGGTAGGAACCGTTTCTGGAGGGATGAAGTAGCAATCGTGAAAGATCTCGATTCTGGCTAGCTTCCTCTCGAGATAATGCCAAGGCTCGGGAAATCCGTGAAAGAGTTCTAGGCTTCCTTCCTTAACGAAGTATCCGTTTAGGGTAGGGAGATAGGGTCGCATTTGGACTCCCACGTACCTACGGTTTTGAACTTGAGCAAGCATCTCGAGAACTTCCTCTTTAGTGGGTTTGTACCCTAGTCCAAGTGGTATCCTTTTTGAGTTGCCTTCCTTGTATGGTGCGAAGGTGTTTCTTCGGATAGGGTTTAAAGGCATTCCAGGGAAGTATCCCTGGGATTTGAGTATGTGGTTGACCACCAAGTTGGAGTAGGGATCGTAGTATAAGGGTGCCAATTCACTTTCTATGACATTTATGCTTTGGAAGCCCCCAAGTTCGTATACTGGATCCGTAAGGACTTGATTGTTCGACTTCTTTTCGATTATTACCTTGATGGGTGACGAAGTGATCGTCACCACTTTGCTATTTAGTGGGATTTTGATCTTTTGATGAAGGGTGGATGTGACTGCCTTGGAAGCGTGAATCCAAGGTCTTTCTAGAAGTATGTTGAAGGAAGCTTCAATGTCCACTATTTGGAAGTTAACCTTTCGCTCAATTGGCCCTGTGGCTATGGTTAGGTTAATGAGTCCTACTACCTTTCGTCGTGTACAATCGTATGCGCGAACACCTTGATTGGTAGGGGTCCAATCCGACTCTTTCATGCCTAATTTGTATGCCGTTTTGAGGGGTATGACGTTGACCGCGGAGCCATCATCTACCAAGGTCATTGGCACGTTCTTCTTTAGACAAATGACCGTGATGTAAAGAGCCAAGTTGTGACTAGCGCCAAAAGGTGGCAAATCTTCGTCTGAGAAAGTAATAGGATTACTTAGCTTCGGTGATTCTTGGAAGACCAAGTTGACTACATCTTCGGGTGTGGAGTTATGTGCTACTTTTAGTTTGGCCAAAGCTTGCAGTAAAGCTTGGCGATGTGGGAATGAGCTTGCTACCAATTGCCAGACTGAAAGATCAGCCTTTGTCTTTTGTAATTGCTTGAGCAAATGATCCATGGCGTCATCTTCGTTATCATTTGGTGCGACAATGTTGGTTGGACCATTTTGAGTAGTGCTTTGATATGGACGGCCCGAACGAGTTAGGTGGTCCACATCTTGGTCTTCGCCATTTTGGACTATTTCTTTGACTAGGGAGTTTTCAATGAGGTACTCGTCCTCGTCGTCATCGGCCCATACTCTGTTGATTGTAGCTAGTTCTCTCATTCTCATGATCTCGTCTTCTAGTTGTATGATTTGGTCGACTAGTTTATCAAGCACGGCGACTATTTCTTGCATAGTAGCATTTTGAGAGAAGATTAGTGGCACATGCTCCTTAGGTGTCGCGTTATGTAAAGTTGTCACCACATTTTCTAATTCCCAAACTTGTCTATCCACACTCCTTGCCCATGTGATGAAGTCGGCAATGGTAGGGGAGATAGTAGAGTAGAACCCTTCATTCTCAATTGCGTGGATCTCGTCTTCAATTGGAGAAATGAGGTGTGAACAATCTAAGGTAGATTCTTCACTTGTGATCACTAGAATCCCAAGAGGGTTCTGAGTGTTGTTGGGTTTACCTCCCGGCGGTATTGGTAGTCGACCATCTTCAATCATGTATTGAAGCACATTTTTCAATTTGTAGCATTTTTCTGTGTCATGCCCCTTGCCCCTATGATATTCACAGTATGAGTTCTCGTCCCAGACCTTGGATTTCTTTTCGGGTTCGGGAGTAGGTCCTATGGGTTGGAGTTTGCCTTGCTTCATTAACCTCTTAAGAGCGTTGGAGTAAGTATCCCCAAGGTTTGTGAATTTCCTTGGTGGGGGTACTTTTCTTGGATGGCTCAAGAAGGTTAACTTCATCGGTCTTGCTAGTGGAGCCGTATGAACGACTTGTTGAGCCTTGATATCCTCGACCTACCGTTTTGGACAAGAGCCCTTTACGGATATCATCTTCTATCCTTGTTCCTAGTACGGTTAAGTCCTTGAAAGTTTTGATGTTTTGATATCTCAAATGATTGGCATAGATGGGTTCGAGATTATCTACGAACTTCTCCACAAGGGTGGCCTCATCCGGGCGTTCAACTAGTTGGGTACTTGTCTTCCTCCACCTACTTAGGAAGTCGGTGAATCCTTCTTTGTCATTTTGGGTAAGAACCTCTAGAGTGCGCATGTTAACTTGGATCTCGGCATTATCCGCATATTGTTTAGCAAACTCGATCCCGGCATCTTCCCAAGTAGCGATCTTCTTGTGTTCTAAAGAGTAGAACCATTGCTTTGGGATGGTGTCAAGAGATGAAGGAAAGATCCTTAAGAACATCTCGGGTTTGATGCCTTTGATAGACATGTAATCCTTGAAGGCACGGATGTGGTTCAAAGGGTTTTCATGCCCCTAGAATTTAGGGATATCCGTCATATTGAAGTTGGTTGGCAATTTGGAATTGACGGCCTCGTACTTGCGGTTGTTCTCCCTATAAATGTCATCCCCTTTAAGGTACATCAATTGCTCCTCTAAGTATTGGAGTCTTTTCTCAGCTACAGTCATTCCCATGAGAGGATTTTCGTCCTTGGATTCACTCGCGAAGTCACCCACTACTTCACTCTCGTGAGGAGGCAATCTCCCCTCTACGGCATGGATCCGTCCCTCGATGGTGTCAAGGCGATCATACACTTGGTCTTGAGTAACTTGGATCTGAGCTAGTGCGGCTAGGATTCGATCATTACCATCTTGAAGTTGGTGGAGGTTCGTGTCACTGGTTCCAGGCATCTTGAAAACTGGATAAGAGATCGATGACGAATAAAAACATGATCGACCATTCTAACACACTTGCAAAGAGAAGAAATGTTTTGACTCTTGAAGTGGGTGTGTGCCACTTGTGTTGAGTGAGCTTTGAAGGAAATGTTGGAGTAAGTGTCCCCTACAATAATGCGATCACAATTGTCGATCATATTGATCACATGTTTAAATCTCATTTTAAGAATACATAAGGGATGATTCAATTATATAGTCAACTGATCAACATTAATCGGTAAAGATTGGCTTGCTAGAGTTTGACGTTACTGTCGTGGGACGGTGGTGGTCAGTTGATCCCTTAAGGTCACACCTAAAGGATGATGCCCTTATCTGTAAAGTTGATTAATTGTATGACGATGCAAGTTGATCAATTCCTTAAAATTGAACAATTCAATTTGTGAGAGAGAATAATCATCTTATTATAATGTGATTAAATAAGATTTATTTGAGTAATTAAATGCTTTGTTACTAAAATTATTTATTGTTTGAGAAACAATAGAGATAAGAATGAATGGTTAATTATAATTACAAAATGTTGTAAATTATAATTATATGACCCATTTTATTTATGTGATCAAGTATCACTAGTCAATTTGTTGTATGTAATTTAATTAATTCATGAGATGATATTTATGTGATAAATATGCATCAAATTAATTAATAACATGTATCATACTACATGTGACATATTGTGTGACAAATGACAAATTGACAAAATAAAATGGTAGTCCATTTTATCTAGATGGACCGAAATAAGTGTGTAATGGGTGTTAGTGGGTAAATTATTTTATGAGATAAAATTAGCTAATGATAACTAACCTACACCTAGCCTTACAAGCCTAAGGTATAGAAAAGAACAAAAGGAAAAGTAAAGGACCATATATTGGCCCTTTTCTCCTCACCAAACCGTGGCCTCTCTCACTTGATGAGAGCTTTTGTTCTTTTATTTTTCTACACACTCAACCATTCAATATACATGCAAGAAAAACTCTCTCTCTTTTGTTCATCTTTTTCTCATAAAATTAGAGAAATTATGATCAAATTGTTCAAATCAAATTACTAATGTTATTAATGTAATATATGAGTATTAGTAATCATTTTTAAGGTAAACTACTAAACTAATATCTAGCTAATATTATTTAGTGGGGATAAGGGATAGTCTTGGGTGCAATCAAGAGGAGAATCTCTACTTTGGGATTTTGAATGTTCATCCAATATTGTAAAGCTCAAGAACTAACAAGAAGGAGATCGTGTTGGTGCCCATTTGACCGAAATTCATATGGTGAGAAAATGATTTCTTCACTTATTTATTTTAGTTTGCATGCATAAGATTTGTAATTAATTTTATGACTAAATTAATTAGAACATATATGATTATGTTAAGAAAAGAGATATAGATTTCCAACAAGCGTTATCAAGAGCACAATGTTGTTTGCATGCAAATCGGTTATAGTTTTTCCGAGTTATATGATTAACATACAAAACTTGTAAAATTGTGTTATTATGATATATCACGAAATTAATTTTTGTATGTTAAAGTTTCTGATCCTAAACTGTATTTAGGATATTTTGGTTAATTTATGGATTTTTATTGTTCATTTATTTAATAATGGCATTAAAATGTGATTTTTATGATAAAAATGTCATTTTTGGACGAAAATTAGCTAAACTTCGAATTTTTAGGTGGTTTTTGGATATGTTTTCACATATATTATTTTTAGATGATCTGAAAATTTTCATAATTATATGAGTTTTTATGCTCGAAATATGGATTTTTCATGTTAAAAATCGAATTTAAATGATAAATAGGTTAATATGAGAAATATTTCGAATCTGGTCATAGAAATTTATTATGTTGTCACATGCAATTTTACAGGATGTGTGTAAAATAATAGGCTATAATGAAGTCTTCATGCATGATTTATGGATTTTTGATGAAAAATAGCATAAATAGTGACTTAATTAGTGAATAATTGCTAAAACATACTTTATGACTAAGGAAAAATGTCACATGTTGCATTTTATTCTATTTTTCAGATCTAAAATTGAAAAGTTGATGAATATAATATTTCTCATGTTTTTATGATTTTTATTGATAAATCCGATAAACCGCAACATTGTTTTTCCCTATAACTTTCGAAATTTTTAACCTATGTTTTTGAATATTATGAGTGTCATGGTATTTTTCCAGAATGTTCATGAGTTTAAATTTCAAATTTTGAATTTATTTGAAATTTTGTGATTTATTTGAAGTTTATAGCTTATTTTATTATAATTTTAGGTCCTTTAATGAACAAATTTTGGATATATGAGTTAATTATAGTCAAATAATTAGTGAAGACTAAATTTTGAGTCCTAAGAGGTTAGGGTAATTAACTTATGCATAAATATGAATTTATGTAATTTATTGTGATTTTAAAAGTTTGAATCACGCAAATCCGTAAAAACCGATTAATATACGATATTGGCTCCTTAAAGGCGATTTAGCATAAAATTGGGCATGTTCATACATATTATAATGCTGCATTTTATTTATGATTGTCATAATTTTATTTTATGTAATTTTGAATTATGTAATTTTTACTTAGTATGGCCTTAGTTTTTAATTGGTATTACCCGAAATGTATGGGAATATCGATTCGGTTGTAATTTATTGTGATCTCGTATCACCATTTTGTAATTTAATAGATTTATTTTATTTTAATTACAAATGTATAATAGGAAATTATGTAATTTGTTATGTAATTTAATTATTTCGAAGTTCCTTGAAGACGGTGTCACTCAAGAAGGCGATACATTAAAGACGGTGTTACCTCGAGATGCGTGCCTCAACCGAAGTTCAAGGGACCAATGGAGTTGGTTTCCGAATATATAATAGTTAAATAGTTTTTCTATTTTAGGAAGGCCATACTAGGATTTTATTTTTATGCTTTGCATTTTTTTATATGTTGCATGCATCGCTAAATCGCCATAACTAAAACATGCATCATCTTTTAATCGAGTATATCGACCGTGTCAATTATAATTATCGTAGTTCACCGCTTTAGTTCACTTAAAACGTGATAGATAATAAATTGACATGACCTCTCGCTAAAATAAACAATTGAGACTTAGCCTTACCAAATAGTAGAAACCATGAAAACCTATTTCGTAAGGGAGTGCACTCGGCCACACCGGGGTACAAACCTTGTTACGTAGGGGAAGTGGGTGATAAATGTCTATCCACCGAGTTCATGTTGATGAGGGTTTTATCAGCCACACCGTGCCCAAGTTAATGTGGGTTTGGATCATGGACACATTTATTCGAAATTTGGATTGAACTCAACAAAAGTTTATCGATAAGGGTTTTATCGGCCACACCGTGCCCTTGTTGAATGTGTTTTGGGCTAAAGATAAATGTTAATGTAATATTATCGACCAAGAGTTCTAAAAGTAGAATCGATTAAAGCGTTAATCCACCGAGTTATATTGATAAGGGTTTTATCGGCCACACCGTGCCCAAGTTAATATGAATTTGGATCTTGGAATCATTTATCATAGTTGGGTAGAGGTCACTATGTAAATGCTTTACTTGTTATTTACAAGTATTATTAAAACGATAAATGTCAAGTTTCCCACTATTCCGTTATCATATTGTTCTATTTCTTTACCACAATTCATATACGATATCATTTCGATTTTTTATTCAAATCTCCATTAAAACATCGTAACTAAAGACAAATATGAATTTGCGTCTAAAACCTCAAATGAACCATTGCTAAGGATCTCTTGTAAAGAGGATAGATTAAAGTTATTCATTATCAAACAGGTTTTTGTTTCTTGACTAACACATCTACTTACAATGGATTGTTATTCATATACTTAATTGAATTAAGTACCTTGAAGCGATAAATTATTTTGGTAATTAGTTTTGTCAAGAATTCGTAATTGACCAAAATAACGCAACCACTTCAATGAAAGTTTTAAGACTAAAACGAACAAATGAAGAGTAATCTTCATGAATTCAATTTTGCTTCTCAAAGCAAAGACTCATTGAAATAAATGGGAGCATTCTCTTAAACCGTTAAGACGGGATGAGGTTCAAAGAAGTAAAAATAGAATGGAATTGATACAAGGTAATGTTAAAAGTAAAGTTGTTGAGAATGACGATACTAAACCTATCAATCCCGACCGATAATGTTTCCATTGTCTTAAATGTTGGACACTAGAAAGGAAACTACCCCAAAATTATTGAAGAATCAACAAGTTAGTTGTGGGACATCTAATGGGACCTTCTTCTTTAAATGTTTATTTGATTAAACATAAATTTTGCTGGTACCACTTTGTCAATATTAGAAACCAAAGGGAGGTTTTCATCATTGTATTCGACACATAAGATGATTAGAATATGACGACTAGCAACAATAATGTTGAGAGATAGAGTAATTGTGTACTCAATCTAGTTTTTGGATTTAAAGTTGTACTTAATTGTGACTATTAAGTGCATAAACTCTAAATAAGAATATAAACTTGTCAAGATACAAAAGAGGTTTTCACTTTTGTGACCCTATACACCACGATTTGATGTATGGCTAGCCCATTATCAAGATGATTATATTCTAAACCAAACTAGAATGATATATCATGTAGATGATGTAAGACTCAAATTGGTAACCCAAGATTAAACTTTAAATTTTGGAATGATGAACGCAAAGAGTTATCGAGTACTCTTGAAACCATTAGATTGTTAATGGTTTATGCGTATCTTGTATTCAAAACAAGATATCTCGTGCTTTGTGATTGAAAAGGAGATCGAGGTTGTAAATCATTGATCCAAAATAGGTTGATCATTTTCTTTTACCAACGATTTAGGTTGACACTAATGTGTTCACTTAATAAGGTAAATAGAGAAATCTTTGAAGAAATTCAAAAGTTCAAAGAAGCACGATTTAGTCGTGATGGGATTATCCAAGTGAAGACTTTGATATAAGCCAAATAAAATGTGATATAGTATCACAAGTTAATCTCTCTAAACACGCATTATGGAATAATGTGTGGTTGGATAAGAAATCAAACGCTATTCGATATGGTTTGAACTTCAATCAAGTTACTTTGTGTTACTTGATTCTTTTGGGGATTTTATCATTTTGTCTAAATTATTTTTCCACTAAATCTAAATCGAATCATATGAGATATGAAATGGTAAGGGTACCATGTTTGTAATTTTTCAAAAGAAACAAATGCTCATTTTTCCTTATTATAATCACGAGTACACCGGGTTTGTGGCTCGTGAAGCTGTCTTTCTAAAGTACAAGTTTATTTCTAGAAGACAGAGTGGGAGAAAATTATTCAAGAGCCACAAAGAATGTTATGTCGCAAGAAACTGGTCTTTCTTGGCTACATGAGACGTTTTGTGTAAGACGTTGTTTCTTGCGAACCTAGGAGGTTAAAGTCATCACTTGTTGAAAATGATGAATTAGTGTTACTTTTAAGAAAGTAAAGAGCTTACAACTTACAAAAGAAATCGTTTGTTTCAAAGTTGATTACTTCTAGAAAGTAATGAACATATGACTTACATAAGAGTGTTTAAGTCACAACTCAATACAAGGCTTAGAGCCATGGAAATCCGAAATAAAAGGCTTGATTAGTGACAAAGGGTTTTGCACTAATAAAGACAGTTTTCAAGGCTTGATTGGTTGCAAAGGGTTTTGCACTAGTTAAAATGCTTAAGTCTATTTGGATCTTCTTAGGGATTGTGTTTCATTATTATGAAATACATAGCGAGTGAATCTAAAACCCACTTCTTCAATTAGAAGGAATGTATTCAATACATGTCATGAGTTTTATAGATTCTTGCAATCCTAAGATAAATGTGAAACTTAAGAGAGGATCTTAAGTAGGACATCAATGAGTTGGAATCAATGATTTGATCATGTTATAAAACTTTTCTCGATAAGTCGAGAAGTTGTGTTTATACATGGAGTTTAATGGGAGTTACGAAAATTTTAATTAGTCTTATATGTGGATGACATATAGATCATTGCGAATGATTTAAGACTTTTGGAGTATTATAATACATCTTTAATATCCAGATTTATGAAGATAAATCCACATGATATTAGCGTCAATAAGAAGTCTTATGTTGATAAGATTCATGACTAGTTCAATTAAATTGAACATATTTGATTGATTCCATTTGCTTAGCTTTGCCGATCAATTAAATGAGTAATGATGTATAACACTTCATATACTTTGAGTATGATGAATTGTTTTCAAAATCGAATTTAAGTAATCTTTACCAAGTAAGCCATAAAGATTACCCTTAAGTGCTTACAGAAGCATTAAGGAAGTAAAGCAAAGTGTTTTTGATGCAATTTTGTGTAAGGGTGTTACACAAGTGACAATTGACAATTGAGATTGCGCATGGTTTCCGACAAAACCATAATCAAAACACATTAGGATGGTTAAGATACCATTGTGGCCATGTTATTTAAGAAATAGATTTTCTAGAATCGTTCTAGGCAATAAAGAACAATGAGAGATATTTACAACGGAAATTGAGTACACTTGCAATCATGGGATGTGCAAGAAGGATGAATCCCGAACACTGTGAAAACAGTGGGAGCTATTCTAAGGCTAGAAAGCCTATGTCTTGATTGGATCTCGACACGTACTCAGGAAGTTTTGTAATGCAAAAGTATACATTACAAAGGAAAACGAGTATGTAGTAAGGTTAAGTTAGGTACAAGAAATTGATAAAACTTACTAACCAAAGCCTTCTCATAGGCTTAACATGATGAGTCATGTCATTTCAATTAAATTGAGATGAACAACTACATTCAAGATCAAATTAGATTATAGAATATGAAATAGTAATCAGGCATTGACTATTCATATGTGATAATCGCATTTGTCGTTCGAGTTTTTACATTAAAAACTCCTTTTATACTTTGTTACATCCAAACGGGTTGTAGAGACAACATTGAACCCCGTTAAAGTGAACACGGATTAACATGGTATTCGTCCATATTCACTTGTATGAGGTGACGTCTCGAAGTGACTAGAGTGTGATGCGATTGATGGCAAGTTCAAGTGCCATAGAGTCATGTGAGATGGCTAGTCGATCACATAGGCAGACTGTTAGGAACACCTTGTCGGGCAGTGACCGCTTATAGAGTTCTGGCAAATTTATATAGCCTGGTCGTGGCGAGAGCTACTATAGTATTCTAATGAGTCGATTCTTTTGACTAAAGACTGTTCGCCTAAGATGGCACAGTTTCAGATTAGCTTTGATTTGTGTTACTACGACCTTCGTAAATGGTGTCAAATGGGCATATTTTGGGTTATGATGGTTGTGGCTAGTCGAAGGGAATAAGTGCGATAGGAATTGTCCATCCCCTTGTCAGGGTTAAAACAATATCTCAGGGCCACTCGAGGAGTAATGAACTGGAAATGCGTGGCCACGCTCGGAATGAATCCATGGTGGATAAATCCGGTCAATCAGTTATTCTCCAGATCGAGGAAACCACTCTCGATATGATCACTTGCAAGTACGACCCGAAAGACACCTTGCATTGAGTGGGAGATAGTAATAGGACAAGAGAATTGGTGACGCACACTTGTCGAGGACAAGTGGGAGATTGTTGGAGTAAGTGTCCCTGACAATAATGCGATCACAATTTTCGATCATATTGATCACATGTTTAAATCTCATTTTAAGAATACGTAAGGGATGATTCAATTATATAGTCAACTGATCAACATTAATCGGTAACGATTGGCTTGCTAGAGTTTGACGTTACTGTCGTGGGACGGTGATGGTCAGTTGATCCCTTAAGGTCACACCTAAAGGATGATGCCCTTATCTGTAAAGTTGATTAATTGTATGACGATGCAAGTTGATCAATTCCTTAAAATTGAACAATTCAATTTGTGAGAGAGAATAATCATCTTATTATAATGTGATTAAATAAGATTTATTTTAGTAATTAAATGCTTTGTTACTAAAATTGTTTATTGTTTGAGAAACAATAGAGATAAGAATGAATGGTTAATTATAATTACAAAATGTTGTAAATTATAATTATATGACCCATTTTATTTATGTGATCAAGTATCACTAGTCAATTTGTTGTATGTAATTTAATTAATTCATGAGATGATATTTATGTGATAAATATGCATCAAATTAATTAATAACATGTATCATACTACATGTGACATATTGTGTGACAAATGACAAATTGACAAAATAAAATGGTAGTCCATCTTATCTAGATGGACCGAAATAAGTGTGTAATGGGTGTTAGTGGGTGAATTATTTTATGAGATAAAATTAGCTAATGATAACTAACCTACACCTAGCCTTACAAGCCTAAGGTATAGAAAAGAACAAAAGGAAAAGTAAAGGACCATATATTGGCCCTTTTCTCCTCACCAAACCGTGGCCTCTCTCACTTGATGAGAGCTTTTGTTCTTTTATTTTTCTACACACTCAACCATTCAATATACATGCAAGAAAAACTCTTTCTCTTTTGTTCATCTTTTTCTCATAAAATTAGAGAAATTATGATCAAATTGTTCAAATCAAATTACTAATGTTATTAATGTAATATATGAGTATTAGTAATCATTTTTAAGGTAAACTACTAAACTAATATCTAGCTAATATTATTTAGTGGGGGATAAGGGATAGTCTTGGGTGCAATCAAGAGGAGAATCTCTACTTTGGGATTTTGAATGTTCATCCAATATTGGAAAGCTCAAGAACTAACAAGAAGGAGATCGTGTTGGTGCCCATTTGTCCGAAATTCATATGGTGAGAAAATAATTTCTTCACTTATTTATTTTAGTTTGCATGCATAAGATTTGTAATTAATTTTATGACTAAATTAATTAGAACATATATGATTATGTTAAGAAAAGAGATATAGATTTCCAACAAGCGGTATCAAGAGCACAAGGTTGTTTGCATGCAAATCGGTTATAGTTTTTCCGAGTTATATGATTAACATACAAAACTTGTAAATTTGTGTTATTATGATATATCACGAAATTAATTTTTGCATGTTAAAGTTTCTGATCCTAAACTGTATTTAGGATATTTTGGTTACTTTATGGATTTTTATTGTTCATTTATTTAATAATGGCATTAAAATGTGATTTTTATGATAAAAATGTCATTTTTGGAAGAAAATTAGCTAAACTTCGAATTTTCAGGTGGTTTTTGGATATGTTTTCACATATATTATTTTTAGATGATCTGGAAATTTTCATAATTATATGAGTTTTTATGCTCGAAATATGGATTTTCAATGTTAAAAATCGAATTTAAATGATAAATAGGTTAATATGAGAAATATTTCGAATCTGGTCATAGAAATTTATTATGTTGTTACATGCAATTTTACAGGATGTGTGTAAAATAATAGGCTATAATGAAGTCTTCATGCATGATTTATGGATTTTTGATGAAAAATAGCATAAATAGTGACTTAATTAGTGAATAATTGCTAAAACATACTTTATGACTAAGAAAAAATGTCACATGTTGCATTTTATTCTATTTTTCAGATCTAAAATTGAAAAGTTGATGAATATAATATTTCTCATGTTTTTATGATTTTTATTGATAAATCCGATAAACCGCAACATTGTTTTTCCCGATAACTTTCAAAATTTTTAACCTATGTTTTTGAATATTATGAGTGTCATGGTATTTTTCCAGAATGTTCATGAGTTTAAATTTCAAATTTTGAATTTATTTGAAATTTTGTGATTTATTTGAAATTTATAGCTTATTTTATTATAATTTTAGGTCCTTTAATGAACAAATTTTGGATATATGAGTTAATTATAGTCAAATAATTAGTGAAGACTAAATTTTGAGTCCTAAGAGGTTAGGGTAATTAACTTATGCATAAATATGAATTTATGTAATTTATTGTGATTTTAAAAGTTTGAATCACGCAAATCCGTAAAAACCGATTAATATACGATATTGGCTCCTTAAAGGCGATTTAGCATAAAATTCGGCATGTTCATACATATTATAATGCTGCATTTTATTTATGATTGTCATAATTTTATTTTATGTAATTTTGAATTATGTAATTTTTACTTAGTATGGCCTTAGTTTTTAATTGGTATTACCCGAAATGTATGGGAATATCGATTCGGTTGTAATTTATTGTGATCTCGTATCACCATTTTGTAATTTAATAGATTTATTTTATTTTAATTACAAATGTATAATAGGAAATTATGTAATTTGTTATGTAATTTAATTATTTCGGAGTTCCTTGAAGACGGTGTCACTCAAGAAGGCGATACATTAAAGACGGTGTTACCTCGAGATGCGTGCCTCAACCGAAGTTCAAGGGACCAATGGAGTTGGTTTCCGAATATATAATAGTTAAATAGTTTTTCTATTTTAGGAAGGCCATACTAGGATTTTATTTTTATGCTTTGCATTTTTTTATATGTTGCATGCATCGCTAAATCGCCATAACTAAAACATGCATCATCTTTTAATCGAGTATATCGACCGTGTCAATTATAATTATCGTAGTTCACCGCTTTAGTTCACTTAAAACGTGATAGATAATAAATTGACATGACCTCTTGCTAAAATAAACAATTGAGACTTAGCCTTACCAAATAGTAGAAACCATGAAAACCTATTTCGTAAGGGAGTGCACTCGGCCACACCGGGGTACAAACCTTGTTACGTAGGGGAAGTGGGTGATAAATGTCTATCCACCGAGTTCATGTTGATGAGGGTTTTATCGGCCACACCGTGCCCAAGTTAATGTGGGTTTGGATCATGGACACATTTATTCGAAATTTGGTTTGAACTCAACAAAAGTTTATCGATAAGGGTTTTATCGGCCACACCGTGCCCTTGTTGAATGTGTTTTGGGCTAAAGATAAATGTTAATGTAATATTATCGACCAAGAGTTCTAAAAGTAGAATCGATTAAAGCGTTAATCCACCGAGTTATATTGATAAGGGTTTTATCGGCCACACCGTGCCCAAGTTAATATGAATTTGGATCTTGGAATCATTTATCATAGTTGGGTAGAGGTCACTATGTAAATGCTTTACTTGTTATTTACAAGTATTATTAAAACGATAAATGTCAAGTTTCCCACTGTTCCGTTATCATATTGTTCTATTTCTTTACCACAATTCATATACGATATCATTTCGATTTTTTATTCAAATCTCCATTAAAACATCGTAACTAAAGACAAATATGAATTTGCGTCTAAAACCTCAAATGAACCATTGCTAAGGATCTCTTGTAAAGAGGATAGATTAAAGTTATTCATTATCAAACAGGTTTTTGATTCTTGACTAATGTAAACACCCCCTCATACCAAGGTACCTTACCAGGACTACCCAAGCATGAAAGGCTGTTACCATCTCGGTTGCCCGAGGTTAGTATAGATCAAAAGCGTCCGTCCTAAACACATTTATTAGAAGTACTGTAAAGTATTAATGTTTACAACAATTCAAATCCAAACCAAAACCAATAAAGTGAATACAACTGAGGACAACTACAAAATCATAACTAAGACTCGTGACTGTGATACTACAACTGGTGATGACGACTTCCCCATGACCGCCCAAGCTCACCAAAAGCAATACCACAAATCGTCTGCTCACCATCCCCGAATGGATCACCGCAGTTTTACAAAACAACAACAACGGGGTCGATTACTCAATCAATCTAAGACAACAAACAATACCACCAAATGATCATCGATCTCACACGAAGAATCCGACTACACACCGAAGTGTGTAGCCCTGCCAGATTACCCATCGCAACAGGTAATCCTCGCCGCCAGTGGGTGACCGCAGCCCATCCCCACCTAGTCCAGCTCATCAATGAGCGACTAACAATCCCTGTCCCTTAATGTGCACATCCCCTCCCGTGACGGGTTCCACGGAGGGCGAACTAGGGTGTGAAGCCACTCCCGCAAGTGACTCCACCACAATCACACACACACAAAGATCACAAATTGTCACAACACCACAACCGTCACAACACAACCACACCAACACCGTCTCCACAACACCCATCCTCCGATGATCAGCAGATAACAACAATTATGAACATATGAAATCTCAATCAATTAACAGTACTGAGTAGGAGAAACCCTACCTTTTCGCAATCCGCTTACGCTGCAATCAACCATACAAATGCATAACAAATACCACATCGTCACCTACAACAACAATTACATGATTCCAATCACTAACTGCAAAACCCCATTCCCCCAATTCATGATCAAAGACAAACCCTAAATATCAATCATTGAATATAAGGATGGGGACTTACCGAAGATGAATCAAAGGAAAGAATACAATTGCTATGATCACCCAAAGGAGAGATTCAGAGATGATTAGAGCGTCGTAGGATGTTTTAGGTTTTGTAAATTGTAAATAGAAACTGTTTATCGTAATATATAACGCCCTAACCATTCCCAAATAAAACTGCAGAAATAATACTCGACGGACCGGGTACTCGGTCGAGTATAGAGAATACTCGGCCGAGTATCCTCTACTCGGTCGAGTATTCCTCATACTCGGCCGAGTATTCCTCGGCAGAAGCCAAACAGAATACACTTCTAACATTACTCGGCCGAGTAGGCACTACTCGGTCGAGTACTTAACTTATAAAAATCCGTAGTGTTACAATCTTCCCCCCTTAAAAAGAACTTCGTCCCGAAGTTCACACTCTACTATAAAACAAAGCACAACACTACGCCCCAAGACTAAACCAACCACATATAACAACACTAAGGAACTACACAAGTCTCCACAAGAATCATTACCCCGACTCAAAGCAAAACAACAAACAAAACAAAACAAAACACGACTGCGAAGTTCCAACCCAACCTATAAAACATGGACACTAAACACCAACTCCACAACCCACTCTTCCTTCCACAACATGGCTCACGATATCGTCTCAACTATAGCATAGGTTCTCAATACTGACTCCATAACATTACCCAATAACCACAATATAATGTTGCCGACCTTGTATCACTTCCATAACACTCAATAGCACTCAACCACAAAAGAAGATCAATCATCCAAACGGAATGTTACATTCTATCATCCTTAAAACGAACTTCGTCCTCGAAGTTTACTCACACACATAAACATCATCTTCCAACTGACAAAACTATTGGACTCATAATCATTGTCATTCAACTATCAACACTGTTGAAATATTCTCTCATTGCTAAACATCGAACTACTACAAGCACGGTCATGACCTTTAATCAAAACAAATATCCGACCTTTATGCTACACCAACACTCTACTTCCAATTATACTACCATATGTACAATCATCAAAATCTCTTTTATCCTTTATCGCATCCTACTCCTCTTAAGATAAATGTTACGTCCTCGTAACTCGCTAATACTAAATCCTAGCTGTATTTTCTCATTATCCCCATCACCACCGCGTGTCAAAGATAACCACTTATAATCTGAACCGTCGCCACGCATATATCTTAGGCTCTCTTACTTAAACAACTCTCATCCTTAAATTTCAAAATCTTTAACTTAACCCAAAACTTCAAATCTTCCACATTACCGCAACATGACACACCTCTCTATATAAACTATATAAAACTCATATCACCAAAAGCATAACTCACATTCCACACTTGTTACGTACACCCATACCAGATCCTCAAGTTCTTTCCTTTCATTACCGCAAAACTCATACATAACTTAACATGACATCAATTCCCAATATCCTGCACTCACTATCTCAACAAAAGATTATGAACCGCCTGCCGCTTTCAGATCATTATAACACATATTCTACTAATCACTTGTCATGACTATGACTACCGATATCTCATCCTGAAACAAGGTCAAACTTACCGTAACAACTCCTCACAACTGTATCCTATCAACAAAATATCACTATACCATGACAACAACAAAACATATACAACTCTCTTTCATATCATACTCTACCCTCATTCCCAAACTGAAACTGGTAAGAAACATCAACAAACAAAACAACGGTCTACATGTCTAACCGAAATTCACAAGAAACAACAGCAACAAAACAACAATCTATGCATAACCGGTCTGTACTTTCAAAACTCAAATCGTAACCGCCCCGTATACTCCACCACAACCGGTGACGGCTTCAGAACACCGCCAAAGAATAACAGCCGCACCGCAGCGCGAAAATGCCCGCATCACAACACAAAGTACCGTGCCCGGATCACCACCCGAGGCACAACACCCACATCGATAAACATCACACCCACATATAATTCCCATAAACACTGACTCAGTATGACATTTCGAACAAGAAAACTCTTTCAAAACCGTTTTACTAGATTATAACACAACATATTATACGGAATAAACATACAAGAATCTCATGCCTATCATCCATACCTTTTCACGGAATAAACATGTATCATCAATACACATACGATTTTAACTATCCATGCCAGATCAACCGAATTATTACCTTTTGAACCTCATTCCATTAGATTGTCGTACCCAACATCTATCACAACCATTCATATAACAACTTAAAGACTATCACACCCTACCGCTTCTCGTGAGGTTAGAACCTCACACAAACATTTATACACATCATAGACCCATAATCACATCCAACTAGTCAATCCTGATCACGTAAGTTACCACTTGACAATGAATATATCTTATCCAGGACTTAACTCGGTGCCCTTCATAACATATCTTCGTTTACACACAATTATCACCACCCTGAACGTAGCCATATCATCATCTGCACCCAACTACCAACGAATACCTCATATATCCATACCTTAAACTCCCTCATAACCAAACATTAATCACCTTCACAAAATCAACCTCATTAGAACAACTAACTTCCCCAAAATAACATCATCCTCAACCACTAGTGACAATACTATGACACCAACATTTTTCATGTGACTACTCTCTTACTATCACTTCTTAATATAACAATCCTTTTCCTCCCTTTGGTTCTCATCCCAAACAACAAACATCAAATATATCAACAAAAATTACCTCAACACTATTTCCAATTCCATCCGTAATTGTATCGTCACCCGACTCACCACCAAAATCTCATATCGTGCAAATTCTTTACCCAACTTTTGCTTTCTTTAATTCCTCGAAACTCATGATTATCATGTTGTCCTGGAACTTCTATATAATCAGAAACTCAAATCCTCATGATAGCATCATACATCTCTACGATTCCTTACTTTTATATCACATATCCTCCGTGAACATGTTCCTAGTTTTACTCCCCTTATTCTTTTCTTTTACCCTCGACAAACTCCCTTAATAATTCAACTCTTCATTATTTCTATCTAACTCTCTAGTGCTCCGATTACCTTCACATTGCTCCAAACTCAAATCCCATTATTTTATGTCGATATCGTCTCACTCTTTCTTACCATGGGTCTTCTCTCATTATACTATAACTCCCAATTGTCACTAATCTATCCATAAAATCAACGTTTAAAGTTCAAACAATCGCATCTCCCTTTTTACATCACTAGGAAACCAAAATTCATCTCATACCGTTAGTTGCCCAAAGAATTACTCACTAGGCTCACATCGTGAAAATTCCAAATTCCCAAACTTGGTCACTATCTACAAATCCACGTCGCGACATAACTCTATCTAAGTTCACTATATACCCCTCTTCTCCATCCCTCTAAAGCAACCTTTCATTACATATATCCTTAAGCCACACAATGCTAACCGTCTCCCTCTATAAGTCCTTACACATCCCGAAATGTCACACTTACTTTTATACTACTCAATACACGACTATATCACTCATCGTATCTCACAAAACATGCTCTTTACCTCGATTAGCTCATCATTCTTCCCTTTTCTTTTTCCACTATCCTTCACAACCACATTAACACATGTCTTCCTTACCCAACACATGTCCCTCATAAGCCATCATTCTCCATGTCATACCTTCCGGTAACTTACGTATCAAGACCGTCTCACATATAAAAGAATGCGTTAAGACTCAAAACATACATGTGTATATACCCTACGACTCAAAACAATGAAAAACATAGCCACCGGCTCAAAACAAGAGTAAAAACATAGCCACCGACTCAAAACAAAAGTAAGAACATAGCCACCGACTCAAAGTGGCCGCCCAACGAGGTACTCGGTCGAGTACATAACATACTAGGTCGAGTACAAGGTACTCGGTCGAGTAACTATATTACTAGGTCGAGTTTTCGACTCCGCAGCAACTCAATTGCCGCGAGAAGGATTACTCGGTCGAGTATTGGGAATACTCGGCCGAGTAGACCTTACTCCTGGTCGAGTATAAGACTACTCGGCCGAGTCCACGACTCCGCACGCTAAACAGTATTATCACAGAGAGATTACTCGGCCGAATATGGAATACTCGGTCGAGTATAAAAGACACTCGGCCGAGTAGGGACTACTCGGTCGAGTATAGGCGCAGCTTCTCAAGACCGTCCAGTTTTCGTAAAATGGTCATATCTCACTCGTTACTTGGTCATTCTGGGCGTGTGACCTATCGTTAGAATCGTAAGAGGACAAGCTATCACCTCAACTTGGAATCACAGCAATATCATTTCTCGAACTTGACTTATAACAGTTTTAATACAACCCTTCCGTAATCGGTATTCAGATAAATCAAGCTTTCTAATGCCAAAACAACTTGAACATGCATAAGGTAACAAAAACAACTTAATACTTCTAAATACCAGTACATGGATGAACTTTTATCATTCTCACATGAAAATTAAACATGACATTCATATGCATGGACACATGAGCTTAAACACATGCTACTACTAACAACCAAACATTAACATCATCATGATCATATAAATACATCCTACCTCACATTACATATACTCCAATTATTTCACCTTTCGTTAACACAATTAAACAAGATTTTCCATCTATATATGACACTCTACACCCCGTTTCAAAAGCCAAGCAAGAACCACATAACATGCTCCAGGTTCACACACGCACGCACTACGCACTTCCTTTATCATATACCACCATGGTCAGATCCTTTCATTTCATCCAACAACGATACAAGGCTCAAGTTACAAGTATTACACACACACGACTCAACATACAAAATTTTCCCCCATGTGACCGGCTTGAGATTGTAAGGGCCTTAGTGCGACTCCGGGACGTCTCCCAAGTCTTTGCGGTAGCTCCAAAGAACTCTCCCCGGGTTCATTTTATTTAGACTCCCTAAGTTCATTGGGTTCATTTGTTTTAGGTGCCGGAATCGTCGGCTCTGATACCACTTTGTAAACACCCCCTCATACCAAGGTACCTTACCAGGACTACCCAAGCATGAAAGGCTGTTACCATCTCGGTTGCCCGAGGTTAGTATAGATCAAAAGCGTCCGTCCTAAACACATTTATTAGAAGTACTGTAAAGTATTAATGTTTACAACAATTCAAATCCAAACCAAAACCAATAAAGTGAATACAACGAGGACAACTACAAAATCATAACTAAGACTCGTGGATCGTGATACTACAACCGTGATGACGACTTCCCCATGACCGCCCAAGCTCACCAAAAGCAATACCATCAAATCTGCTCACCATCCCCGAATGGATCACCGCAGTTTTACAAAACAACAACAACGGGTCGATTACTCAATCAATCTAAGACAACAAACAATACCACCAAACGATCATCGATCTCACACAAGAACCGACTACACACCGAAGTGTGTAGCCCCGCCATTACCCATCGCAACAGGTAATCCTCGCCGCCAGTGGGTGACCGCAGCCCATCCCCACCTAGTCCAGCTCATCAATGAGCGACTAACAATCCCTGTCCCTTAATGTGCACATCCCCTCCCGTGACGGGTTCCACGGAGGGCGAACTAGGGTGTGAAGCCACTCCCGCAAGTGACTCCACCACAATCACACACACACAACATCACAAATTGTCACAACACCACAACCGTCACAACACAACCACACCAACACCATCTCCACAACACCCATCCTCCGATGATCAGCAGATAACAACAATTATGAACATATGCAATCTCAATCAATTAACAGTACTGAGTAGGAGAAACCCTACCTTTTCGCAATCCGCTTACGCTGCAATCAACCATACAAATGCATAACAAATACCACATCGTCACCTACAACAACAATTACATGATTCCAATCACTAACTGCAAAACCCCATTTCCCCCAATTCATGATCAAAGACAAACCCTAAATATCAATCATTGAATATAAGGATGGGGACTTACCGAAGATGAATCAAAGGAAAGAATACAATTGCTATGATCACCCAAAGGAGAGATTCAGAGATGATTAGAGCGTCGTAGGATGTTTTAGGTTTTGTAAATTGTAAATAGAAACTGTTTATCGTAATATATAACGCCCTAACCATTCCCAAATAAAACTGCAGAAATAATACTCGACGGACCGGGTACTCGGTCGAGTATAGAGAATACTCGGCCGAGTATCCTCTACTCGGTCGAGTATTCCTCATACTCGGCCGAGTATTCCTCGGCAGAAGCCAAACAGAATACACTTCTAACATTACTCGGCCGAGTAGGCACTACTCGGTCGAGTACTTAACTTATAAAAATCCGTAGTGTTACAACTAACACATCTACTTACAATGGATTGTTATTCATATACTTAATTGAATTAAGTACCTTGAAGCGATAAATTATTTTGGTAATTAGTTTTGTCAAGAATTCGTAATTGACCAAAATAACGCAACCACTTCAATGAAAGTTTTAAGACTAAAACGAACAAATGAAGAGTAATCTTCATGAATTCAATTTTGCTTCTCAAAGCAAAGACTCATTGAAATAAATGGGAGCATTCTCTTAAACCGTTAAGACGGGATGAGGTTCAAAGAAGTAAAAATAGAATGGAATTGATACAAGGTAATGTTAAAAGTAAAGTTGTTGAGAATGACGATACTAAACCTATCAATCCCGACCGATAAAGTTTCCATTGTCTTAAATGTTGGACACTAGAAAGGAAACTACCCCAAAATTATTGAAGAATCAACAAGTTAGTTGTGGGACATCTAATGGGACCTTCTTCTTTAAATGTTTATTTGATTAAACATAAATTTTGCTGGTACCACTTTGTCAATATTAGAAACCAGTGGAGGTTTTCATCATTGTATTCGACACATAAGATGATTAGAATATGACGACTAGCAACAATAATGTTGAGAGATAGAGTAATTGTGTACTCAATCTAGTTTTTGGATTTAAAGTTGTACTTAATTGTGACTATTAAGTGCATAAACTCTAAATAAGAATATAAACTTGTCAAGATACAAAAGAGGTTTTCACTTTTGTGACCCTATACACCACGATTTGATGTTTGGCTAGCCCATTATCAAGGTGATTATATTCTAAACCAAACTAGAATGATATATCATGTAGATGATGTAAGACTCAAATTGGTAACCCAAGATTAAACTTTAAATTTTGGAATGATGAACGCAAAGAGTTATCGAGTACTCTTGAAACCACTAGATTGTTAATGGTTTATGCGTATCTTGTATTCAAAACAAGATATCTCGTGCTTTGTGATTGAAAAGGAGATCGAGGTTGTAAATCATTGATCCAAAATAGGTTGATCATTTTCTTTTACCAACGATTTAGGTTGACACTAATGTGTTCACTTAATAAGGTAAATAGAGAAATCTTTGAAGAAATTCAAAAGTTCAAAGAAGCACGATTTAGTCGTGATGGGATTATCCATGTGAAGACTTTGATATAAGCCAAATAAAATGTGATATAGTATCACAAGTTAATCTCTCTAAACACGCATTATGGAATAATGTGTGGTTGGATAAGAAATCAAACGCTATTCGATATGGTTTGAACTTCAATCAAGTTACTTTGTGTTACTTGATTCTTTTGGGGATTTTATCATTTTGTCTAAATTATTTTTCCACTAAATCTAAATCGAATCATATGAGATATGAAATGGTAAGGGTACCATGTTTGTAATTTTTCAAAAGAAACAAATGCTCATTTTTCCTTATTATAATCACGAGTACACCGGGTTTGTGGCTCGTGAAGCTGTCTTTCTAAAGTACAAGTTTATTTCTAGAAGACAGAGTGGGAGAAAATTATTCAAGAGCCACAAAGAATGTTATGTCGCAAGAAACTGGTCTTTCTTGGCTACATGAGACGTTTTGTGTAAGACGTTGTTTCTTGCGAACCTAGGAGGTTAAAGTCATCACTTGTTGAAAATGATGAATTAGTGTTACTCTTAAGAAAGTAAAGAGCTTACAACTTACAAAAGAAATCGTTTGTTTCAAAGTTGATTACTTCTAGAAAGTAATGAACATATGACTTACATAAGAGTGTTTAAGTCACAACTCAATACAAGGCTTAGAGCCATGGAAATCCGAAATAAAAGGCTTGATTAGTGACAAAGGGTTTTGCACTAATAAAGACAGTTTTCAAGGCTTGATTGGTTGCAAAGGGTTTTGCACTAGTTAAAATGCTTAAGTCTATTTGGATCTTCTTAGGGATTGTGTTTCATTATTATGAAATACATAGCGAGTGAATCTAAAACCCACTTCTTCAATTAGAAGGAATGTATTCAATACATGTCATGAGTTTTATAGATTCTTGCAATCCTAAGATAAATGTGAAACTTAAGAGAGGATCTTAAGTAGGACATCAATGAGTTGGAATCAATGATTTGATCATGTTATAAAACTTTTCTCGATAAGTCGAGAAGTTGTGTTTATACATGGAGTTTAGTGGGAGTTACGAAAATTTTAATTAGTCTTATATGTGGATGACATATAGATCATTGCGAATGATTTAAGACTTTTGGAGTATTATAATACATCTTTAATATCCAGATTTATGAAGATAAATCCACATGATATTAGCGTCAATAAGAAGTCTTATGTTGATAAGATTCATGACTAGTTCAATTAAATTGAACATATTTGATTGATTCCATTTGCTTCCGCTGCCGGATCAATTAAATGAGTAATGATGTATAACACTTCATATACTTTGAGTATGATGAATTGTTTTCAAAATCGAATTTAAGTAATCTTTACCAAGTAAGCCATAAAGATTACCCTTAAGTGCTTACAGAAGCATTAAGGAAGTAAAGCAAAGTGTTTTTGATGCAATTTTGTGTAAGGGTGTTACACAAGTGACAATTGACAATTGAGATTGCGCATGGTTTCCGACAAAACCATAATCAAAACACATTAGGATGGTTAAGATACCATTGTGGCCATGTTATTTAAGAAATAGATTTTCTAGAATCGTTCTAGGCAATAAAGAACAATGAGAGATATTTACAACGGAAATTGAGTACACTTGCAATCATGGGATGTGCAAGAAGGAGGAATCCCGAACACTGTGAAAACAGTGGGAGCTATTCTAAGGCTAGAAGGCCTATGTCTTGATTGGATCTCGACACGTACTCAGGAAGTTTTGTAATGCAAAAGTATACATTACAAAGGAAAACGAGTATGTAGTAAGGTTAAGTTAGGTACAAGAAATTGATAAAACTTACTAATCAAAGCCTTCTCATAGGCTTAACATGATGAGTCATGTCATTTCAATTAAATTGAGATGAACAACTACATTCAAGATCAAATTAGATTATAGAATATGAAATAGTAATCAGGCATTGACTATTCATATGTGATAATCGCATTTGTCGTTCGAGTTTTTACATTAAAAACTCCTTTTATACTTTGTTACATCCAAACGGGTTGTAGAGACAACATTGAACCCCGTTAAAGTGAACACGGATTAACATGGTATTCGTCCATATTCACTTGTATGAGGTGACGTCTCGAAGTGACTAGAGTGTGATGCGATTGATGGCAAGTTCAAGTGCCATAGAGTCATGTGAGATGGCTAGTCGATCACATAGGCAGACTGTTAGGAACACCTTGTCGAGCAGTGACCGCTTATAGAGTTCTGGCAAATTTATATAGCCTGGTCGTGGCGAGAGCTACTATAGTATTCTAATGAGTCGATTCTTTTGACTAAAGACTGTTCGCCTAAGATGGCACAGTTTCAGATTAGCTTTGATTTGTGTTACTACGACCTTCGTAAATGGGGTCAAATGGGCATATTTTGGGTTATGATGGTTGTGGCTAGTCGAAGGGAATAAGTGCGATAGGAATTGTCCATCCCCTTGTCAGGGTTAAAACAATATCTCAGGGCCACTCGAGGAGTAATGAACTGGAAATGCGTGGCCACGCTCGGAATGAATCCATGGTGGATAAATCCGGTCAATCAGTTATTCTCCAGATCGAGGAAACCACTCTCGATATGATCACTTGCAAGTACGACTCGAAAGACACCTTGCATTGAGTGGGAGATAGTAATAGGACAAGAGAATTGGTGACGCACACTTGTCAAGGACAAGTGGGAGATTGTTGGAGTAAGTGTCCCTGATAATAATGCGATCACAATTTTCGATCATATTGATCACATGTTTAAATCTCATTTTAAGAATACGTAAGGGATGATTCAATTATATAGTCAACTGATCAACATTAATCGGTAACGATTGGCTTGCTAGAGTTTGACGTTACTGTCGTGGGACGGTGGTGGTCAGTTGATCCCTTAAGGTCACACCTAAAGGATGATGCCCTTATCTGTAAAGTTGATTAATTGTATGACGATGCAAGTTGATCAATTCCTTAAAATTGAACAATTCAATTTGTGAGAGAGAATAATCATCTTATTATAATGTGATTAAATAAAATTTATTTTAGTAATTAAATGCTTTGTTACTAAAATTGTTTATTGTTTGAGAAACAATAGAGATAAGAATGAATGGTTAATTATAATTACAAAATGTTGTAAATTATAATTATATGACCCATTTTATTTATGTGATCAAGTATCACTAGTCAATTTGTTGTATGTAATTTAATTAATTCATGAGATGATATTTATGTGATAAATATGCATCAAATTAATTAATAACATGTATCATACTACATGTGACATATTGTGTAACAAATGACAAATTGACAAAATAAAATGGTAGTCCATTTTATCTAGATGGACCGAAATAAGTGTGTAATGGGTGTTAGTGGGTGAATTATTTTATGAGATAAAATTAGCTAATGATAAATAACCTACACCTAGCCTTACAAGCCTAAGGTATAGAAAAGAACAAAAGGAAAAGTAAAGGACCATATATTGGCCCTTTTCTCCTCACCAAACCGTGGCCTCTCTCACTTGATGAGAGCTTTTGTTCTTTTATTTTTCTACACACTCAACCATTCAATATACATGCAAGAAAAACTCTCTCTCTTTTGTTCATCTTTTTCTCATAAAATTAGAGAAATTATGATCAAATTGTTCAAATCAAATTACTAATGTTATTAATGTAATATATGAGTATTAGTAATCATTTTTAAGGTAAACTACTAAACTAATATCTTGCTAATATTATTTAGTGGGGATAAGGGATAGTCTTGGGTGCAATCAAGAGGAGAATCTCTACTTTGGGATTTTGAATGTTCATCCAATATTGGAAAGCTCAAGAACTAACAAGAAGGAGATCTTGTTGGTGCCCATTTGACCGAAATTCATATGGTGAGAAAATGATTTCTTCACTTATTTATTTTAGTTTGCATGCATAAGATTTGTAATTAATTTAATGACTAAATTAATTAGAACATATATGATTATGTTAAGAAAAGAGATATAGATTTCCAACAGGAAAGACGAGGTTTTGAAAATGTATATCCTAGTCAACTATAGTGTAGTTGTAGGAGTGGACTCGAAGTGAGATTTTGAAATGGGCTTGGGCCTGAATTTTGATTCGACAAACGGACAGAGTTTTTACTGGGTTTTGCGCTAATCAATGGCCTTTTTTCGAAAATTCTTGTTTTAAAAAAAGGTTATTGATTTTTACAAAAATCGTCATGGTTTCGTTTTAGAAATGGTGATCACGTAAGGTACAAACATTCATACAAGCATTATAACGGGATGCTGAGTGCATTTAAAAGGGTTTTGGTTTAAAGGGTGGGATGCCATATCGAACAATCAAACCCGAAGTCTGTGGAGAGGCTCGTCCAAACAAGAGTAAGGCCGATTCCTAGTCCATTTCCTCAAGTAGTGAAGGTCCTTGATACAAACAAGAGTAAGCATCACGGTATGGATGACGTCAATCGCTATCCATCCTTAGGCCCAAATAAGAATTAGGACCGTTTAGACGGGACGATTGGTCGAATGGGTTGGGTTGGGCCTAGGAAGGCCGAATAAAACGGTCTAGGAAGACCGAGTTATGAAAACCGACAATTGTCTTGTACAAATTATTCCCTAACCTTGTTCAAGTTTCACCCTTGCTACACGTAAGTGTATTATCCCCAGCGGAGTCGCCAAAATGTGGACAACGGGGGGCCCACGGGGGCACTTGGGAGGAAGAGAACAAGCGTTTGCATTTGTTGGAGTTGCCACCAATTTTTATGGGAAATTGGAACCGTTCGAATACCTCGTGTCATGTCAAGACACAAAATAGAGACATGAACACTAAGTAATCGTTACCCTTAGCATTCTATGTCTAGAATGACTCTCGTGGATGTCAATGAACACGGATGTTCACAGAGATCTGGAGTAAGGGGTGAGGGTACGTATTAGGAAGCTCTTTTGATCGAACACCTAATCCCGCCCGCCTCGATAGTGGCCTCTACTAATGATTAGGGACATCATCTATACTCAATATATCGTCGATTATATGCATGCAATGCAACATCCAAGTTTTAATCCTAACATGTGAGAATTAGACTAAGTCGGTTGACACATAGTTTAGCATACAATTGGGTCGAAGTAGGATTTAATGCTCAATTACATGTGAAGACACGTAAATAAATCATACAAATGCGATAAACAATACAATGATAGAAAACTATAAAAAATACAATAATTACATCAGGTTTAGCGATTTATGTCGAAAATATCTTTAAAACGGATAAATTGAGAAAGAGAATAAAAGAAGAGATCAGTAGGTGATAATACGGTTAATAGTCAATTATACGTAGACTAATTAATCTAGGTCAAACAACAACGGAGTTCAGAGACAGAATTCAACCTGGAACAGGCGCAGCAGGACTGCGCCCTCTGGAAGAGGCGCAACAGTTGTTGCGTCTGTTCCAAGGGTGAGTTCTGGCTGTGAAGCCGGAACTGCAAATCGTTAATATAAATTGGTGATTTTAATGGTTAATTAATATATTTACTCGGATGAAAGTGATTAATAGGTTATTTACATGTGATTGAAGGTCATAAAAGCAATAAAACATGGATGAGACGGATGCAAACGGACTATTTACATGAATGAACGATCGATTAATGACATGGGTGAACAAAATAGGCTAAACACGATGAATGAATGACAAATTAATGACGAGTATGACAAAAGACAGATGAAAATATATCAAGGATCGAATTCCAGAAACCCGATATGAACAAATCGAATTCCTACAACTCGGATTGAATTTAATGACGAAAACCCGCAAATATGAGATTATAAGGGATTTAAGTCGGATTTAATGGTGAATTAAACGTGTTAATGATGAACAATAAATACATGTGAAATTAATATATGATTTAAACAAAGAATTAACGAAAACAAACGAAGTAAATAAAAGCAAACGAATTACAGAGGACGAAGGAAGAAGAAAGGAAGCAGGAACTGCGGCAGCCTCACGAAGAGGCGCAGCAGGAACTGCGCTCCTTCGAAGAGGCGCAACAGTTGCTGCGTCCTTTCTCGACGGTCTGTCTTCTGGAAATCCGTAAAAAAGAGGTTTAAAGCATGGTTTTAGAAATCGGTTTTAATAAGTATTTTCGACATAAACCTTACATTAATGATGATACAAAAAGCTAAGAACAATAAATAAAATAGTGATTTACACCCTCAGACTTACATGTTTGACGAAACGAGAAGAACTAAGTTATCGATTAGTGATGCTCGACTCGAATGTAGACGAAAGTGCCCTCGTAAGAGAAAAGCGATTAGATTAATTAAGTTGATTATGGTGGAGTTGGTCAAATTGGTCGGTCATGCAAACGAGGCTGGTACTCAGAAGGATCCGAGCTTACGTGGTCGAATGTTCAAGCACGTAGACGCCAAAAAGTAAGAACAAAGGTCTAGAATGCAAAGGGAGAAGAGAAGGGCGGACACTCGCGTGAGAAATATGAGGAGCGAAGGCTCCTATTTATACTAATCACGTGAAGGAATAGGGTTTCGGAGAGTCTTTGGAAGTGAATCTCGGAAAGATATGAAAAAGATACGAAAAATACGCAGAAAGGACACGGGAAGAGGCGCATCAGCTGCGTCTCTTGGAAGAGGCGCGGACCTGCTGCGCTCTGTTCCCAAGTGGTTTCCTCCTGCGGAAGAAAGATTTCCGTGTTTGAGTTATAGAAGGACGGAATAATTTGGTTTTCCTTAATATCTTGTATGAATATTTCGGGAAATTGTTTACCAAAGATTAAAGATTGTGAAATAATTATAAAATATGGAATAGAAATATCCGGAACATTCCAAAACATTCTGACTCGGGATTTAGCGGTCATCAAAAAATGAAGACGGTTTTAGGCCCGGACTCCAAATGTACTCTAATTACTGTCAAAACGACCGTATCGGCACGTAGATGACAACTAAGAGGTAGACATTAATATTTGAGCAATCACTTGACGATAAACTTACGAACTGTCAAAAATCGTTTCGCGTAGCAAACATGCGGCCCAATCATCACCGGGTGGTTTGCGAGAGGTGCGGAAATGAGGTATCTACACATGTAAGGGCCTGGCGACCACTTGAAAATTTTATTTCGAAAAAGCTAGATTTGAAAATCGCAAAATTTTATTTCACGAAATGGCTGGAGATTTGCAAAATTTTATTTCGCATAAAGATTAGCTTAGAATTTTTTGATTGATTTTAAAACTCGCAAAATTTTATTTTACGAAAAGATGAGACTTTATGAGAAAGCCCCCACTTTGGATGAATCTGGAAGATGAATGACAAAGTAGTGAACTGAACCAGTTAGTGACAAATATATGACACATAAATTGCAAATGCATGTCCTGGATATGATGCATGTATGATTAATGCAAAAATGGAGTTTTTTTTTTGAAAATATTTGAATTGAGATTCTTTTTTGAAAAGATTTTGAAAAAGATGGGGTCCGACCCAAATGTGATCCAAGTAGAAGGACTGGACGTAGACTGGACACTGTTAGTGTAGAAGTAACTTCTAACAATTTCTTTGGTGTGGAGAATGTTAATCATTTTTACTTGACTTGTGAATTCGAGTTATATTGACGAGTTCTGCCCTTTTTACAATAACAATTTCTACTAATTAAGTAAAACTAATAACATAGAAACAAAATACTTTTGTGATTGTATAAACTTAGTGTACATCCTCCGAAGTCTTAGACGCTGAACGAGGGTGATAAATGGAATGGAGTAGAAGGTTTTATGGTGTTAGAAGACGCTGGAGATCTGTTCATCTCTCTCACTCACCTAAATGAATGAAAGGATCGTTCCAAAAGGGATGGAGATAATGTAACTATGGATTGACTCGTCTGAGGAAGGAGAAATGACTACTCTGCAATTTGATTGCAAACTTGATTGACTGGAATTGTTTTGTCTTGTGAAATTTCGAAAGCTTTAAGACTTTTGATATTGTATCTATTTGGGATCATAATTTTTTGTCTTTGATTTTTTGATACTTTTGTCACTAGAGTTATATCTATTAGAGATCATATTTTTTTCTTGTCTTTGACTTTTTTGAGACTTTTGACATTGGATTCGGATCAGAGATCATATTTTTTTTCTTTCACTTTTTGAGACTTCTGTCAATAGAGTTGATTGCAACTTTGACTGGAATTTTCGTTGACTTATGAGAGTCTTCGGTGTGAATATTTTTGAGCTTGTATTGGTAGTTGGACTCACTTTTTAAGTTCATTTTAAGGGACTAGTGGCCACCTATAAAATAGCACGTAGTGCGCGCTCCCGTGTCTTATTTTGTATGTTTGGACAAGGGTGTACTGAGAATCTGGTTTGAATATGTTCGAGCTAGCTTTCTAGCACCAATGGGAATGAATGATAATATTTGCTAAAATGGTCATATGAGTTTGTGCTCATCTGGTAGTCATTTGAGATATGGAAAATTGACAAATTTGGTAAATAGAGAGTTGTGCTCATTTGGTAGTCATTTAAAATATGGGAAGTTGACGAATCTATTAGAAAAATGGAATCTCCAAACCTAAAGGTCACCTAGAGACACGGCGATCAAGGAATTATCACACCACAAAAGATGGAAAAGGTGGTCAAATGCACGCCCTCGTTCAGGCTGATTCTAAGAGGTCGATTGATCTACACTAAAGAGATACGCCCTAAAGTATTTCAAGTCTATTCTACTAGTTAAGGATAAAAAGTAGAACAAGTGACTAATAAAAATGACAAGTGACTAATAAAAATAACATATGCTCTTTTTTTACTTATTTAACTCGAAAAGGACTAGAATGGTCCTATTTTAATTAAACACTTGATCAAAACCGGGACTCAATTGATAATGAGTTCTACTCATAGGAATGAGAAACTCATGAGTAATATGTCGTGGTTCATTAGAATACTCCTAGTTGGCTAACAATGTTTCTCAAAAAGAGGTTCGAAAACAGATGATTAGGAAGCATTTGATAGTCATCTTGGCTGCAAGACGGATTAGATGGTGATCTTTGTTATTTGTGACACTTTTTAGTCACTTGATCTACTGACCTGCGGACACAATGAAAACCACAATTGTGCCAGGGAGTGGGCAAGTTTGCCATATATTTTATTTTTAGGTAATTTCTTTTTAAATTGGGAGACAAGATCGTAGAAGGAGATTCTAGAAGAGTTGTCTTGATGGAAAGACTCGAAAAATATAAGACGACCTATTATGGGCGGACCTAGGGAGGTCCCGAGGGGCAAGTGCACCCCATTAAGTTTTAGAAATAAATTTGTATTAGTATCACAATTAGACAACAAGCTATCATGGCTCAATTGGCAGAGTAGTGGACTTCTGTTTAGCCTGTACCAGGTTTGATTCTTGCCCCATATACATTGTGTTAACTATTTTTGTGGTTGTTTATTGGGCTAAAGCCATGTAATTTGATTGTTTTTTCGTGTATATATGAAAAAATTGGTTGTCACGTGATTCGAACCTTTGACCTTCAAGTGATTTACTTACCACAAATCCATTAAACTACTTGAACTTCATACTAAATTAAGTATTTAAATATATTATATATTGTACAAGATATATTATTTTAAAAGGTATTTCCCTCACTTCATTCAATTCTATACATTTACTTTATACATGTATATCAATGTTTTTTTTTTGTTCATATGTTTAGTTACATATTAATAAAAAATGATATTCACAATGTACTCGGTAAGAGAATTTAAACAAGATTTCACATGACTATTTTTTGTGAAATTTTAAAAATAAAACACTATTTATGTATAGTGTCCAAAAATCAAATGTATAGAATTAAATGAAATGAGTGAAGTATAATGTATTTTGAGAAATTTTCAAAATAAAACACTATTTATTGAGACCAATTGTTTTTCAATGCTTTTACTTATATAATACGAGTAACTAATTTAGGGGAAAAAATTCCAAAATATGAAAAAGTCATCCCAAAAAAAAATATAATATGATAAAAAAAAAAAAATCAGTGCCCCCTGCTACTAATTTTCTAGGTCCGCCATTGCGACCTATACAGATTTTCTACATGGATCACATCTGAGTTTTTAAGCTGGAAAATGGAAATTTGAAAAAGAAAAAAAACTGTCGAAGAAGGAAAAAAAGATTTTTTTTTGGGGTTTTTTTGAATAAATTGAATAATAAAAGAAAAAGAAAAAATAAAAAATTATCAATACACAGGAGACAGACGAGTAATTGTGATATACTGATGCGTGGATGCAAACTGTCTATTAAGAAATGGAGACTCCTAATTTGTTCACATGTCTAAATTTTGCATTGTGGTTAGCTATTAGTGTATGTACGCATATGAAATTTACAAAGAAAATGTAATAGATGTAATCAATATGGCTAATTATAACAACCTTTGTAACAACGCTTAAGTTTAAGATTGACTTATGTACACAGATTAGTATTCTAATGAAGTTATTATGCACTACTGCTATATACGACGTAGAAAAAAAGTACAATAAGATTGACTCTATGATTAATTAGACGACACGAATTTCACGGCCTCATAAACATTAGAAGACTTACACAATTACACATGCAGGATACTTAAAAAAAAAAACAAAATACACGTCATGACACGACCTATGCAAAGGATCTACGGGATCTACAGTTAGGTTAATGGGTTGGAAATTGGGTACTCAAGACATTAAAATACCGCGAGGGTATCTCTCGCTTTTGTGCTCCCCCGGTCATATGGATCAGACGAGTTGACAAGATTATCAGAAATACATGCATACGGCTTAGTGGCTTACTCTGCAATACGAAACGGATGAAAATCAATGATACAAAGTAAATAATGTAATTAAATAGGTCTGGCATCTTGGATATTTAAGTAGGAGTCTATGTCGGTTAGTTGGTCTTTTTATCACTTTATTACTTTCATTCATGAAGCTAACCTGTGTCAACAGTTCAATTAAATTTGACATACCAAAAAATCTGAGGAGCAGTTGAACAAAATACGGGACAAATAGATCCTTGGGATATATTACAATAAAGACGTCAAGTATATAATATTAAAAATAAATTTCGAGTCTTACCCGCTTATTAAGTCCCCAGCGGAGTCGCCACTGTGAGATCCCGTGAAAAAATCTCATTTTTTGAAAATAAGTAAATAGGTGGAGTCGCCAGTAGGTTTTATAAAAAAACATACAAAAATAAGTTAACGGAAAAGGCCCCTTTTGATCCCTAGAATGGGGACTGATCCGTCACTCCGGTCTGAACCAAAGATTGCGGATTCGGGGTAAAGGTACAGTCAGGGAAGGTGTTTGGCACCCGGACCGCCCATCAAACTGACGACCTCTACTATTTATTTATAATATTATATATTTGACGAATTTAACGAAAAGAAAGGTTAATTATACAATTTTATACACTATATGATGTAAATTAAATAAATAAAACAACGAAATAGAAAAAGTAAAGAAAACGTATTTGATGTCGGTTCCCTCAGGCCTATGTGGATGTTGACTATTAATGAAAATCGACTTTGTCGTTAATTATTGGCTCTTATGCGCTTATATGAAACTGGGATGGTTTATTTGTGTGTGGTTTGATTTGAAACTGGGGTAGAATATTTGAGACGGTAATTTGTATGAGTATAGTGTTATTCGAAAGATGCAGAAACAGAAGGAGAATAGAAATACCAGTCGAAGACGAAAATATAAACGATGAGAAATAAACCCGAATGTAGTGCCGTGTTATAACCACTGCCTTGAAAACTATTTCTCCTAAGATGCGACCGTGGTGGCGATCGGCTAGTGCCGTAGTTCCCAAGGTTAACACTACGGTCCCACGCAGTTCCGCCCACTCAGAACCGTGAGACTTGGAACGATAAAATCAAGAATACCCGAAATTATTAGAGAGCGAGAGAAGACGAAGAGAAGAGAAGAGAGTTGATTTTCTTGTGTGTTTTAGAAGTGAAACAGTTGCTCTATTTATAGTAAAAATAGAGCAACAAAGACACCAAAAACCGCCCCACAAAAACAAAGAATCAAGACCGAGTTAGTGGGCGATTAAGCTCCTTAATCGCAGGCACTAACAGTCTCATTTGACTGACTAAATCAACACACTCAACCACCAAACAGAATGAATGTAGACAGCCCATTACACACAAGAGCAAAAAGGTAAAAGGGGGCCTTTGGCCCGTACCGCAGGTGCTCTACCCAAACCCAAACCCGAGCCCGAGCTCAAGCCGGGCCGGGCAGGCGCGCGCGCGCGCGTGTGTGTGTTTGGACCCAAACCCACAGGCCCAAGATTTACAACAAAAGCTCCTTTGGTCCACTCACTTAACCAATAGAGAACAAGTTGATATAAAAGCCAAAGGTGGAAGCTATATTCCACCGATGTGGGATGTCAAACAACCAAAAAGCAATTGTTGAAAGTTGCTGTAGAAAGCCATCATTTCCAACAATCCCCCACTGATGGCGAAGAGAAAGAAAAAAGAAATTCCTGGGTAAAGGAAGGATTGGATACTTAGGTATCAATATCTTTCGATTTGAATTGACACTTTAGTGCAATGAGGAAACAACTTACTTACAGCGAGAGAATATCTTGCGATTTGAATTCCTAGCTGAGCTTCGGTCGATACCCCCCACAACACATATCATACCTTCAGATTAAGATCGTTCCGCGAAAGTGCAACGCGCTCTTTAAGAGTTATGCGTTTACCTCGGTACTAATAGATGTGTTCAGAAGACTTCTCATAGTCTAATGATCGTTACACCTACGTAGGTGACTCAAGTGCTTCTCAATAGCACTTCTCACATGAGTCATTAAGGACCTAAGTCCAACCTGGTATATGATTCATCAAGTGCGTCTCAAAAGCACCACCATAAAGGCTATGAATCATACAACGCCATAGGAATAGAAGCTTTAGACCTAGTCAAGTCTCACTCTTGACCTAAGGACTTAAGCCCCATTCCCCTCGACTTATCAACGACTAGTCTCCTAGCCAGCCCTTTAGTAAAAGGATCAGCAAGATTGTTTTCGGACTTCACATAGTCCAAAGCAATCACTCCATTGTCTTGGAGTTGTCTAACTGCAGCGTGCCTTATTCGAATGTGTCTCTTCTTTGAATTGTAGACACTATTCTTTGCAACACCAATAGCAGCCTACGAGTCACAATGTAGGGAGACCGGTGTTAGCCGTCCGCCCCACACTGGTATATCAGCTAAAAGGTTTCTCAACCATTCAGCCTCTTGTCCTGCCAACTCAAGAGCTATGAACTCAGATTCCATGGTAGAGCGTGTGATACAAGTCTGTTTAGAGGACTTCCACGATATAGCACCTCCACCCATGGTAAAGACGTAACCACTAGTAGAACAGATCTCATCGTTACATGCAACCCAGTTCGCATCACAATATCCCTCTAACACAGCAGGAAATTTACTATAATGCAAACATAAGTCTACTGTTCCTTTTAAGTACTTTAGTAAACGACGAAGAGCATTCCAGTGTTCATTACTAGGGTTATGTGTATAACGACTCGATCTACTAATCTGCTAAGCAATATCCGGTCGAGTACAGTTCATTAAAAACATCACACTACCTAGGATTTTAGCATACTCTTCTTGGGAAACACTCTTGCCCAAGTTTTTACACAAGTGTACACTAGGATCATAGGGTGTTCTAGCAGGCACATCATCAAAGCAGTTAAACTTTTTCAACACTTTTTCAACATAATGAGATTAACTTAGACAGATTCCATTGGGGTTTCGGATGACCTTAACTCCTAGGATAACATCAGCTTCTCCTAAGTCCTTCATCTCAAATTGTGATGACAAAAAATCTTTGGTTCTAATTATGACCTCCAAATTATTACCAAGTATTAGCATGTCATCAACATATAGGCATATAATTACACAATCAGATTCCATCTTTTTTGAATAAACACATGAATCAGAATTGTTAACCACATAGCCATTACTTATTAAAGTGTTGTTAAATTTCTCATACCACTGTTTAGGTGCTTGTTTCAGTCCATAAAGTGACTTTTTCAGTTTACACACTTTACTCTCTTGACCCTCAATCACAAAACCTTCAGGTTGAGACATATAGATCTCTTCCCTTAGTTCACCATTCAAAAAGGCAGTTTTAACATCCATCTGATGTATAACAAGGTTATGAATAGCAGCTAAGGCGACAAGAGTCCTAATAGTCGAAATTTTGGTCACAGGAGAGTAAGTATCAAAATAATCAATACCCTTCTTTTGTGTAAAGCCCTTAACTACAAGTCTAGCTTTGAACCTCTCTATTGTACCGTCAGGTCTCATTTTCTTTTTAAAGATCCATTTACTTGTAATGGGTTTACTACCTTTAGGTAAATCAGTCAACTCACAAGTCTGATTTGACACAATAGAGTCAAGTTCACTTTTAATAGCGTCTTTCCAACAATTAGCATCAATGGATTTCATTGCCTCACTATAGGTTTTTGGGTCATCTTCTATTAAAAAAGCTGAAACAAACTCATCACTAGCACAAACAGTGTATCCAAGTTCAGACAACATAGTTGTATCATAATCATCACCAAAGTTCTTTGGGCATCTAGGTCTTTTACTTCTTCTAGGTTCAACAGAAACATCAATAGAAGTGCTAGCACTAGCATGTGAAGACATATCAGAAGATGCAACAGGTAAACTAGGAGATGGTACAACAGTTTTATGAAAAGGAAAAACATGCTCAAAAAATTCAGCATCTCTAGCTTCAGATATAGAACGATCACTCAAAGACATAAATCTATAAGCAGAGCTATTTTGAGCATAACCTATAAACACACAATCATAGGTCTTAGGTCCAACGGTAGGTCTCCTAAAATCAGGTAAACCCACTTTAGCTAAACACCCCCATACCCTAAGGAAGCTCAGGTTAGGAGGATAGCCCTTTCAAATCTCGTAGGGTGTCTTGTCATTTTTCTTATGAGGTACACGGTTAAGAATGTGACAAGCTGAAAGAATTGCTTCCCCCCACATATCGTCAGATAGGCCAGAACTTAAAAGCATAGCATTCATCATTTCTTTTAAGGTTCTATTTTTATGTTCAGCTACACCATTGAATTGGGGTAAATAAGGTGGACTAGTCTCATGTATTAAACCGTTTGCAGCACAAAAGTCAGCTAGATAACTGGATTTATACTCACCACCTCTATCAGACCTTACCCTTTTAATTTTCCTGTCAAGTTGGTTCTCAACTTCATTCTTGAAGTTTATAAAAGAGTGTTCAGCTTCATCTTTAGTCTTAAGCAAATAGACACGGGTGTATCTAGAACAATCATCTATAAACGTAACATAATAACCCCTCCTCCCTCTAAAGATATTAAGTCCAATGAAGAGGATATTGCAAAATTTGTGAAAGACAACAAAACTGCTAGGTGGCATATTCTGAATAATATGACAAACACCCTTTTCGACTTATTTGCTGTGAATAAGTCTGCTAAGTTTATTTGGGAGTCTTTAGAAACTAAGTATGGGGCTGATGATGCTGGGAAAAAAGAAATATGTTGTGGGAAAATGGTTGGGATTTCAAATGGCTGACGGGAAACCTATCATGGATCAAGTCCATGTCTATGAAAACTTATGTGCTGATGTTGTGAATGAGGGCATGAAACTTGATGACATCTTTGTAGCTAATGTTCTGCTAGAGAAATTCCCTCCCTCCTGGTCTGATTACCGAAACTAACTTAAGCACAAAAAGAAAGACCTGTCCCTTAAAGAACTTATAGGACATATGAGGACCGAGGAGGCTAATCGCCTTAAAGACCTTCCTGCTAGTCAATCTGTGACTGCTCCTGCTGTTGCTGCTGTTAAAGCAGTTAAACTTTTTCGACATAACAGACATAGTTACAGCAACTAAATAGTTTTCAAATTGTTATTCGAAAGATGCAGAAACATAAGGAGAATAGAAATACCAGTCGAAGACGAAAATATAAGCGATGAGAAATAAACCCGAATGTAGTGCCGTGTTATAACCACTGCCTTGAAAACTATTTCTCCGGTACGACCGTGGTGGCGATCAGCTAGTGCCGGTAGTTCCCCATGGTTAACACTACAGTCCCCACGCAGTTCCGCCCACTCAGAACTGTGAGACTTGGAACGATAAAATCAGCAATACCCAGAAATTATTAGAGAGCAGAGAAGACGAAGAGAAGAGAGTTGATTTTCTGTGTGTTTTAGAAGTGAAACAGGTTGCTCTATTTATAGTAAAAATAGAGCAACAGCACACCAAAAACCGCCCCACAAAAGCAGCAGTCAAGACCGAGTTAGTGGGCAGATTAAGCTCCTTAATCGCAGGCACTAACAGTCTCATTTGACTGACTAAATCAACACACTCAACCACCAAACAGAATGAATGTAGACAGCCCATTACACACAAGAGCAAAAAGGTAAAAGGGGGCCTTTGGCCCGCACCGCAGGTGCCGAGCCCGAACTCGGCCTGGGCCGGGCCGGCGCGCGCGCGCGTGTGTGTTTGGACCCAAACCCACAGGCCCAAGACTTACAACAAAAGCCCCTTTGGTCCACTCACTTAACCAATAGAGAACAAGTTGATATAAAAGCCAAAGGTGGAAGCTATATTCCACCGATGTGGGATGTCAAACAACCAAAAAGCAATTGTTGAAAGTTGCTGTAGAAAGCCATCATTTCCAACATATAGAATTTCTGGATCTGGACTGTTATATATTTCTCGTAATTCGTCCTCCGTATGTTTCTGTCCGTCCCCCTAATGATAGGATATAAGATATATTTATAGTAGTTTGGAGTTGGTATTTGAGAAGGTCTGGAATTTCCATAAGATAAAATTGTCTTACGAGATTACGAGTCCGTACGTAATTCATGTACCATGATCCGTTTTAACATTTTTAGCTGGCAACTTAGTTATTTTTTTAATAATTGACATCTTCGACATACCAAACTTGATCTGCAAGTTGGCAAATGTTATCAATTCTTATCTCTTCTGTTTCTTTTACTCCTCTTTGTCCAAAAATTCTCATTTCATGTTGGCAGTAACTTTTCCTCGTGGTACGTACTACGTAGTAACACCAAAATCCGTAACTCCTTATTGGGCACCTCCATGTTGAACACGGGCTTTGGACTTTAATTTCTTTTGGACCGAGAACAACTAACTCATTTCGAGCCTAAGGGAATAGCTGAAATCGGCCTTGAAATTGTAAGGTGTGTTGCCTTATACATACATATCTATACCTTGTTGGTTATTTGGCCCATTTAATTGTTGCCTTGAGCACGACAAGTGAAATGTATAACTCATTATTGTTTACAGTTTTGTGCTATTAATATGTCATGAGAAAAAATATTTTTAAGATATAATTATAAAAATGGGTTATGAATGTTCTGAGTTGTCGAAGTGGACTCGGTGATAAAATGGTGGTTTTGTGTCATTTTTCGGGTAATAAGCGTAAATAGCCTTTAATTTTAACATCGTCAATTTTCATTTAGTCGTTTAATTTTAGCCTCATCATCGGGTACCCTTAAGGCTAGTAGACAACTTTGAGGTGTCTACAGTCAAATATACAAATTCAGTTGCTGAATGGGCCTGTTTGACACACTCTTCACCTGGGAAACATTGCAAACCAACCGCGTATTTCTCATCTAACACAACCATATCTTCCATGACTCTCTTTGCTGAAGCAGTGTAGTCATCTGCAAACTCCTGGACAAGGGACAGTATGAAGGTACATCTTTAGTACTATGAAGGTACATCTTTAGTACTATGAAGGTACTGTGGACAGCGGGGGCCCACGGGGGCGCTTGGGAGGAAAAGAGAAACAAGCGTTTGCTTTTTTGTATGGAGTCGCCACCAATTTTTATGGGAAATTGGAACCGTTCGAATACCTCGTGTCATGTCAAGACACAAAGTAGAGACATGAACACTAAGCAATCGTTACCCTTAGCATTCTATGTCTAGAATGACTCTCGCGGATGCCAATGAACACGGGTGCTCACGGAGATCTGGAGTAAGGGGTGAGGGTACGTATTAGGAAGCTCTTTTGATCGAACACCTAATCCCGCCTGCCTCGATAGCGGCCTCTACTAATGATTAGGGACATCATTTTTACTTTATATACCGTCGGCTATATGCATGCAATGCAACATCCAAGTTTTAATCCTAGCATGTGAGAATTAATACTAAGTCGGTGAAACACGTAATTAGCAAACAATTGGGTCGAAGTAGGATTTAATGTTGATTACATGTGAGAACATACAAACAATAAAAGAAATACAATAATTATGAATTACAATAATGAAAATTACATTAATTACAATAGATTAGGCGATTTATGTCGAAAATACCTTTAAAACGGATAATTTGAGAAAAAGAATAAAAGAATAAATTACCGAACAAAACAATAGGCGATAATACGGATAATAGTTAATTATACGTAGGCTAATTAAACTAGGTCAAGGCAGAAAGGAGTTCGAGACAAAATCAACCGGAACAAAGCGCAAAAGTCCGCGCCCTCCTGAAGAGGCGCATTCTTGCCGCTTACGTTCCAAAGGGGTTAAGTTCGGGCCGTGAAGCCGAATCGCAAATCGTTAATATTCGTAGGTGACACTACTACAAATGAGCACTTAGGCCACGGCTAAATTCGTGGCGCAAGTGTTAAATTTCCGTGGCTAAATCATTTGGCCACTGAAATACCTTCCGTGACGCAAGTGGCCGTGGCAAAGAGATAGCCACGGGAAAAAGAAGAACGTGGCTATTATTAAATTTTTGGCCACGGATTCTCTCGTGGCTAATGACTCCCGTGGCCAAAAAGATTTCCCGTGGCAAAAAAATAATTCCCGTGGCAAAAAATATATATGAAAATTAAATAAATAAAATGTTAAATAATTTTTTTTTTCACGATCGATATTTTATCATATATTGAATCGTGACAATCTCGGTACTGGTTTAATTAGTTAGTTAACTCGATTCATTTGAACGTTCTTTGGTTTCACCGGTCATCCATTCACGCGCATCAATGAGGCTTCCCAGGAGGGCACCCATCTCAATACTACTCCCACCTGAGCACGCTTAACTGTAGAGTTCTTTTCATATGCTACCGAAACTGAAAGTTAACTTTGTTGATATAATTAGTACTTTGAATCTTATTAAGTTTATTTTTTTCTTTCAAAATTTACCTTTAGTACTATTTAATTACAAAAATGTTACATGATTTACTTATTTTTGCTGGAAAAACATTATTTTGGCCACAACAATCAAATTTTCGATGTTACCCTCCCGTCTAATGATTTTGACGCCATTTTTTTTGCCTAAGTTAGCAAAACCATTTTTTCTAAAAAGTAAACTTATTCGTGTTTTCCTAACATTTTTTTATTTCTTTAGTTTATCGACATTCTTATTTTCATTTCTCTTGTACTCATTTTTTCATATATTTTTTTACGCAAATGCTATTGTATGACCGTCGTACCTACGATATGAAAAATTAACCATTTTTTGGTAAAATAATGACAATTTCTTATAACTTAAGCCCCTCCCCCCCCCCCCCCCCAAATTGGTTACTATTAACCAACAAGTATCACTTTTTACTCAAAAGACACGAAAAACACAGTCGTACAACAAAATCTCTTATTTTCTTAAACTCATTTCTCTTTGTTATGATTTATCGTTTTTTTCCTCAAATTTTTTTCACATTATTTGCACATGTGACTTTAAATTATTATAATTTCTATATTTTCCCTGTGATGTACTCATTTTCAATGAAAAGAATTTCTCCATCTTGAATTTTGGGTAAATTGATAAAAACTACCAACTTTAGTCATCTTTTTCATAACGAATACCAAGATAATCAATAATTAGTAATCACTACCAAAATATTAACTTTTTTCTACGATAGGTACCAAGTCGCCTTCTTACTCTAATTTTTTTCCTACTTTAAAGGCGTTTTCATCTAAGAGAGGGATTTTGGAAGTGGGTGAGTGGAGATTTGTACTTGAATGATGGCTTTTTGGACTTTTTTAATTAGGTTGAGATTAGATTTTTAGGCGACCTAGTACTTATCGTAGAAAAAAGTTAATATTTTGGTATTGATTACTAATTATTGATTATGTTGGTACTGATTATGAAAAATGGTCCTTATATTGGTACTGTTTATCAATTAACCCTTAAATTTTTTATATTGATAATTTTTTCGATATGTTTTTTTCTTAATTGATTTGTGGGAGATCATTTTTTTTCTTTTATTTCTGAGCGCACTTATTTTATTTAATCAATTTTGTAATCTAATTGTCGTTTTTTTTTTCTATCCTAAAAAAAAATTTCCCAAAGTTTTTTTCTCACCAAGATAAATTTTATATCAAATTCAATTTTTTCTATAAATATCTTACAAATAAAGTTGTAAATCAAATTTTGAATGAACCAATTTGACAATATGTTAATTTAAGATTTATCAAAGATAGATGATAAATAACTTATTTATTTAATTTTATATGTTATGTCTTTAAATGTGATACGATCATTTAAGATTGTTATTCAAGATTATAATGTTTTAATTAAAAAATTAAAAGAAACTCACGACTCTAATAAACGGAATTATATATTAAAACAAATTTCATAAATTAGAAATGTTTTGAAAAACTTGTAAAACGTAATTGTGATTTCTAAAAGAATAAAAAAATTTAGACGATAAACTTTTCTTTGCTTGCATATAAGTTTATAAAATTTTAAAATTTCTTATTAAGGTAAATAAAACAATAAAAAATATTAATTAAATTAATCAAAATGTTTGCAAAATTTTATATTTAAATGCATTTTCATATTATTTATATTTGATTAAATTTCTTTTAGATTTTAGGTTTGCCTTAACATGAAAATATCTTAATTTAAGTAAGAAAAGATACTCGCCACGGGAGTTTGTTAGGTCGTGGCTAAATTTTTTTTGCCACGTAACATTCGTGGCTAATTAAAATTTCGTCACGGGTGTAACATAGTAGTTCGTGGCTAAAATGATTATTTGCCACGGGTGTAGTCTATTTCGTGGTGCAAGTGACTTTTTGCCACGGGAAAAGTTATCCCGTGGCATAAAATTTTTTCCAAAATAATGAATAAATTTTTCCCGTGGCTAAGCAGAATTTAGCCACGAATTATAAATTCCTGTGGCATAATTCGTGGCGCAAGTGACAATTTGTTGTAGTGTGAATTTAATGATTGATTAATGATATTTTCTCGGATGAAAGTGATTAGCATATTATTTACATGCGATTAACGGTCATGAAAGCGATAAACATGGATGAAACGATTAATATGAATTAATATAAGATGGATTAATTACAGGAGTGAAAGATATTAACAAACTAAACAAATTAAATCAATTGACTAAGTTAGATATGACGGATTATTGACGAATATGTGATAAATATGACAAAGGACAGATGAAACTGTATCAAAGACGAATTTCAGAAACCCAATATTGATGAATTGAATTTCTACAACCCGGAATTGAATTTAATGACGAAAACCCGCAAATATTGGATTATTTGGGATTTAGTCGGATTTGTGATGATTAAAACATATTAATGATGATGATTATAATATACATGTGAAATTAATGTGCTATTATGATGAAGAATTAACAAACAAACAAATAAAAATCAAATAACGAACGAATTTACAGAGGACGAAGGAAGAAGAAAGGAAGCAGGAACTGCGGCAGCCTCACGAAGAGGCGCAACAGGTACTGCGCTCCTTCGAAGAGGCGCAGCGAGCTTGTCTTTGCGTCCTTTCTCGACGCTCCTGTCTCACGGAAATCCGAAAAAAGAGGTTTTAAAGCATGGTTTTAGAAATCGGTTTTAATGATATTTTCGACATAGACCTTACAATTGTGATACAATAAGTAAAATACAATAAATAAAAGAGAGATTACACCCTCAGACTTACATGTTGACGAAATGAGAAGGACTAAGATATCGATAAGTGATGCTCGACGCGAATGCAAAGAAAGTGCCCTCGTAAGAGGAAAACGATTAGATTAATTAAGTTGATTGATGTGTAGTTGGTCAAATTGGTCGGTCATGCAAACGAGGCTGGTACTCAGAAGGATCCGAGCTTACGTGGTCGAAATTTCAAGCACGTAGACGCCAACAAGTAAGAACGAAGTCTAGAATGCAAAGGGAGAAGAGAAGGGCGGACACTCACGTGAGAAATATGAGGAGCGAAGGCTCCTATTTATACTAATCACGTGGAGGAATTAGGGTTTCGGAGACTCTTTGGAAGTGAATCTCGGAAAGATATGAAAAAGATACGAGAAATACGCAGAAAAGGGCTCGGGAAGAGGCGCAAAGAAGAATCGCGTCTCTTGGAAGAGGCGCAAGACTGCTTTGCGTCGTCTGTTCCCAAGGGGTTTCCTCCAGCGGAAGAAAGATTTCCGTGTTTGAGTTATGGTAGGACGGAAATAATTCGGTTTTCCTTAATATCTTATGTGAATATTACGGGAAATTGTTTACCAAAAGATAAAGATTGTGAAATATGGAATAGAAATATCCGGAACATTCCAGAACATTCTGACTCGGGTTTTAACGGTTATCAGAAAATGAAGACGGTTTTAGGCCCGGACTCCAAATGTACTCTAATTACTGTCAAAACGACCGGATCGGCACGTAGAAGACAACTAAGAGGTAGATATTAATATTTGAGCAATCACTTGACGATAATCTTAAGAATTGTCACAAATCGTTCCGCGTACCAAACATGCGGCCCAATCATCACCGAGTGGTTTGCGAGAGGTGTAGAAATGAGGTATCTACAGAGCCCCCACTTTGACTGAGGCTTGGACAAGGCGAAAGTCAAAGTATAGCCATCATGTCAATCGAAGATTACAACCTGACGACTATGGCGACGCGAGGCGGTTCAAGGGATCTGAACCAAGGACCTGTCGTCGGGAACATTTTAGAGTCTGTCGACTATCGGGGAGGGTCGTTTAAAGTCCCTTAGACTACGTAAGGAGGCTCACCAGCCATAAGAAGAGATCATACCTGAGACTTCTTCTCGAGACGCTTCTGGGGTGTATAGGAGCTAAGGTTAAGACCTAAAAGATATATAAGGATTGTGCTAGGGTATGGGGCCCTAAAGGAAAGCATTGACGGGAAGGAGGCCAAATATAAATTCAACTTAAGGGTAACTAAAGCTTGGGTATAAGAACTCTATTGGTTTGGGAACTTCTGGAGAACGACACCTTTGTCAAACTCCGCGGGGAAACACGAAATATTGTGAGTAGCAGGACACAGGCGGGAACTGCTGAGAGAACTGCTTGGGTAGTCTTCGAGTAACGATTGCGAGTAGCAGGACGCAAGCGGGAACTGCTGAGGGGAAATCTGCTTAGGTAGATGTTAATCCTCACGTCTTGAGAGGGACAATACGTCCGCTTACTCTCGCTGGAGACATGATTGGGAATTATTCTTCTTGTCATGAGAGGGAAAGTATATCCGCTTACTCTTGCTAGAGACATAATGAAGGTGTGTCGAATTCTGTGAAGGAATAAACACTCGTTGCGGCAGGCAAAAGGTCCTGGAAGGAATAAATAACGTGTGACAGTCTGCTGCTGGCTTGGAAATGCGGGCCGGAACGAAAGAAAATCGTCAAACGGACCAAAAGAATAAAATAGCATCGGGGAAGAGGCGCACCAAAGATGGGCCCACAAATAACGAATTCATAACGAATTTTTGAAAATCCGTATGGAGGGAACACAAGGAAGAGGCGCAGCAAGAGCTGCGTCTCTTGGAAGAGGCGCAACGCCTGCTGCGTCTATTCCCCAAAGTGTTATTTCTAAAAAAAAAACGATAATCGAGGTTTATGTTCATTATTTCGAAACACAAATCACACAATTTCTCTCTCAAATCTTCACCATTTCCGCCAAGGTTTGATCCAAAAGCTTGCATTAATCATGACTAATCGAGGTATGTGTCTCATTCTTGCATTAATCGTCTAATTTACTCAATTTTGAGCCGAAAAAATTAGGGTTTATGACCCATTTGATCGAAATTTAGGGGCTTTTCCCCCAAACGCATTTGCCTTGTCAAATTGACATTAGAAATGGATAATAGGTAATATTAGGAACATAACCATGTATTTGTCTCGGAGTTTTGTTGAGTTTTGAGCCTTTGAGTGAAATTTGAGACGGTTTCACAGCTAAACCGTAAATTGCTTCGAAAATAACCTTAGGATTGCCCATTTGCGATGAAACTTGATATTTGGGATCCTTGAATGATGGGTAAACTTTCTACCCTCTCGGAATTTTGGTTTGTGACAGCTTTTTCAGGACACTTTTCTAGGGCATAATTGCTAGTTATAACGAAATGCTGCCGAAATTTCGGCTCGAATCCGGAACCAGGCTTCAAATTAGGCTTGACTTGACCCAAATTATCACATGAGTGATCGGGTTGGTGGGAACATGGCCAAGGATGGCGAGAAAAGAGCGATTTCAGGGCTTTGAAGGCTCGAAAATCCCTTAACCAAGGCTTGTCGTCACACGACGCGGCCTAAATTTGCTTTAATGTTGCAGGTGATGAGGCTTCTACTTCTGGGAGAGCTCCCATGGAGATAGACGTTGCTACTGTCCTGGAGGCTTTGGAGCAGGCCTTCACCGCCGCGGTGATGGCTGCTGGGGACGAGGTCCATGAGGAGGAGGCTGTCGAGGAGGAGGAGGCCCCGAGACGGGCCAACATTGGACGAGGAGGTCGTCAGCTGAGAGGAGCTCCTGCGTGGGCTGAGACTTGGGAGAGCAGGCACCTGCTGTGGGCTGCAGAGGGTCACCTGTCCAACAGGACGGTGAAGAGTTTGGTAAATAGGAATTCACTACTCATTACTCATCCTCTTTCATTCACTTGTTCAAATTCCTTTCAAATTTTATTCAAAACTAAAGATAGCTTTTGTTTCAAATCACAATAGGAGGCCGGGAACATCAGGTCGTTCTCGGGTTACACGACAGCGATGGAGCACTACGAGCGGCTATCGGCGGAGGAGCGGGCCATGATCGAGCGTGGAGCGTTCGGTCCTTTGGTGTAGGTCTGGAGGGACATCGCGAAGAGGAAGCTGCGGGCTAACCTTAGCCTGGTCCGTGCTTTCTTTAACCGATTCTGGGATACAAATTCCACATTCCACATGCCTTTCGGTGAGGTGGGAGTCACTCTGGAGGACTACGACATGATTTCTGGTCTGTCGTGCGGGACCGAGGAGGTGGAGTGGCCAGAGACTGCCATGAGGGTGGACTCGGCCGAGGCGAGGAGATTGATCGGCTGGAATTTGTCGCCGAAGGCTGTCACAGTGTCGGGTTTGATACCCAGTTCCTACGTTCGAGACTACTTTGCGGGAAAGACCCCGGCGCTGGTTACGATTGACGGGAGGGAGACGGCTCCTCCTCCCTGTACAGCTGAGCAGAGGGCTCGTTTGTGGCTCTGGTGGTTTCTGTCTTCGATTTACCTCGGAGACAAGGGCGAGAGGCTGTCGACGAAGCTTCTTCCCTTCCTTTCTGACCTGAGTTCCCTAGGGCGTTGGGACTGAGTCACTGCTGGTTTTGCGGTCCTCATCCGCTTCATGAGGGCCATGGTTCGTCCGGAGTTGATGGAGAAGGGGACTTCTCCTGGTGCTGTTGGGCCTGGACTACTGCTGGAGGTATGAACCTTCCTTTAGACCAAAGTAAATTCTTTTTCTTTATCAAATCACGAAAGATCGTCATTGATTATTCTGCTTTACAGGCGTGGGTGTACTCCTACTTCCCGAGCCTCGCGCCCAAGAGGACGGAGCCGCTGGAGAAGGCCTATCCCGTGGTGAGGGATTGGGTGATGTGCCAGACGAAGAGCAAGCGTTCTTCTCACAACGTCTACCGGCGGGACGTGAACGCTCTTCAGCTGGACAACGTGAGTATCTCACTTATATTCACTCGTGCTTCTTATATTTGCTTTTAATTGATCATAGGAATGATCCTTTTTATCTTGTCACAGTGGGTGCCCAGACCTTGGGCGGAGTACGCTGGAGCGCCTCCTTTCGTGGCTGAGGTCCTTTGGCCTAGGAGCCCAAGCCGACTTCTGTTGAGGACGTCGATGGGTCCTGTGTGGTACTTAGGCGAGCGCTTGGCTCGTCAGTGTTTTCGGGACGTGTTGACGGTTTCCGTCGATCCTCCCAGGACGATGTTTAGGGAGCCTTCGAGGCCGAGAGGGAGGCGGACTTGGCTGGTGCCGCAGTGGCCTCCTTCCTCGCTCGGCGAGGACTACTCGGCGTTCCTCTACGGGAGGTTGGCGTACTGGCCGGTAGTGGTGAGCATCTTTTATTTTTCCTCTTGATTTGATTTTGAGATTTATGATGAAAGATCATCGATTAGTGAGAACCATTTGACTATGTAGGAGGTCGAGACGGCGGGCATCGATCCCCCAGAGTACCCCGAGACCCTCGAGTACACTGACGCGACCGGGAGGACGACGATCTCCGAGCTGCGTGACTTTGACGTAGCTGTGACGGATGCTGGCCTGGACGATTGGCAGCATCTGATTCGGAGGGTGAGCCTCTAACTTGTAGAACTTTTGTGTAAGAACACATTTGATTGAGTTTGTTCAATTGTTGAGAATTTCTTTTTCAAAATGCAGGTTGCGCCATCTCGGTTCGTGGCGCTATGGAGGGTGGCCAACCGGCTACGAGCTACTGCCGTCGAGGCACTTGTCGGCGGTCGAGGTCGTCAGGTATGAACCTTATGCCTATTCCATTTTTGATTTTTGATTTTCCGATTTTGCTTGAATCGATTGACATGAGCCAATTTATTGTTTACAGGATGACCGCGAGCTGGAGCGAGAGTTGACTCAGTCTCGGGAGGAGACAGCTCGCTTGTTGAGGGAGCTCGAGGTTCGGGACGCCGAGATCGCCGTTCTTGCGGCGAGAGTTGCAGAGTTGGAGGGCGCCCAGCAGTAGTTTTGTGTAGCTTTTTGCCGTATTTTGTACATTTGGACACTTGGACACTGATTTTGAACATTTTTGGACTTTGTTTGGGGCTCGAGCCCCCAGTTTGTTGCACATTTCCTTTGTTTGGTGTATATACGACGGCCTGAGTGCCTTTGCTGCTGGGTTGTGTTGCTTGTATCTGCAGGTTAGTTTTGAACAGGTTTGGTAGATGACGGTTTACGCCGTCATGCTGCCGAAATTTACATAGAAAACACGCAAAGCATACATTTATATATAAATATGGCCTTAATTAGCGCAAAACGAGTGACTCAAAAGGATGCAAAAATGCAAAAATTTTGCCGGAAATGACCGGACGGTAGGGAGGGTTACCCCCTAAAAAAGAAAAAAAGAAGAAATCTATAAGTTAGAAATGTAGAAATGAAATTAAGAAATTGAAAGTAATATAGAAATGTTGCGATTCGGTAAAATAAATGAATTAAATGAGAAATATTAAAACGAAAATTATTCTCTAAAATGATGAATTAAAATGAAAATTACTTCCTAAAATGAAAAATATACGAGTGTGATAAAATGGCAAAAATGTCGATGTCGCCTCAAAATACGTGCCCGCGAAATTAAGAAACCTGAAACATGGTAATCTTACCAAAATAATAACCTGTAGGAATAGGAAATTATTCGTCATGGAATTAGGAAAGATCCAACGCGGAAAATTACAGAAGTGAAGCTGAGGAAGAGGCGCAGCATGAGCTGCGTCTCTTTGAAGAGGCGCAGCAGGTGCTGCGCCTGTTCCCAAGGTGTTCTGCTCTGACGGATTTTTGGAAACAGAAATAAGTATAAATAGAGACGTCGATGGAGCTTTTATTCACATAATTCTTCCGTCTCTTCTTCGTCTACTTACATAAAATTCTCAAAATAAATTCTTTCGTCATGAATACTTTGGAGATCCGCTTGAAGGAATGGACCAACGAATTTTCGAATATGGAGAAGCATGATATGGGTGCTTATAATTTTGGGTCTTTGTTGAGTTTAAAACTCATCAAGGTTGTTAAACCGTTCTTGGATGCTTGCCTTGACTATTGGGACCCGAATTACCATGTTTTTGCGTTCCCCAGAGGTGATATTTGCCCATTTTCTGAAGAAATTGCTGCTATTGGTGGGTGGGATCCCGAACATTTGCCTGCCATTCCTTCTACTTCGCAAGGGTACAAGAGCAAATTTAGAGACTTGCTTGGATTGACTAGACTTGAGGTGGACCGTCTAGTTACCTCGAAAGGCGTGAGAATGTTGGACTTCATAGATCGATTCATCAACAGAGCCGACCCCACCGTTTCTCATGTTGCTAGGCGGAGGGCATTTGGCTTTTGCTTATTGCATGTGTATGTCTTCCAAGGGCATGTTGATGAAGACTTGAGAGGTGATCCCCGTCTTCTGGGCCTTGTTGAGCAGATGGAGCTGCGCAGGAGCCCAGCTTGCTTATGCTTAGGAGAGATTATTTTGGGCTTGGATAGTAGGAAATCCAACCGCGATCTACCGTATTTGGGAAGCCCCGTCCTTCTACAGGTAAAAGACGTTTTTTTTTTTTTTTCGTTTTTTTTTTTTCCGTTTTATTTTTTTCGTTTTTTAATGTCTAATACCCGCTTTTGGTAGGTTTGGCTTATGGAACGGCTCCGATTGATCGAGCCCCCAGTTCATGTGCTTTCCTATCATGCCCGCTCGATTGCGATGAGGACGAGGTTGTACATGGTGGACTTCACTCGGGTCTGTGATTACTGGAAGAACAAGCTGAAGAGCGACGATGGCCCGTTGATTAGGTGGGTCGTACCGTGGTGGCACCTCAAATCCGTCACTGGAGTGTCTTCTTTGGATCCCACTAGGTCCGTGCGCATTCCTGGATTGGAGTTTATGGTGTGCATCTTCCCGGAAAGGCTGATGAGACAAGTTGGGCTGAAACAGACGATCCCAAGGCTTGACACCGTCCCGCAGACTGCTATGGCGCTTACCACAGAGAGCCGAAGAGAGTGGGCCATTAAATGGGCCCAAAGAAACATGCGGTTTTTGAATTTCTCTGCCAATGCCTTGTGGGTGTCGGATTCTTATCTGAGATGGAGAAAGGCTACTACTCCGGAAGAGCGCGAGAGACTGAGGAAGCGCGAGCCCGTTGACTACAAGGTGCGCGAGGTAGAGAAAGAGAAAGAGAAGCACCTGACAGAGAGAGAAGAAGAAGCCGGGTTTCAAGTTGTTCATCCTTCGAAGAAACCAAAGACTACTCCTGTCGCGGACATGGTGATTGGCAAGAATGGAAAGTCTAGGCCTCGAGAAAGACCGTTGGTGATTAGGTCTGAAGTGGCGCAAGAGCGTCCGGCTCGAGGTCGTGACAAGAAATATGACAACAACGACAAGGGCAAGGGGAAGATGGAGGAATAGCCCGAGTCTTTATTTATTATTTGATTATTATTATTATTTGTTGTTGTAATAAAAAAGGTGGGGTTTTTAGAATCCTAGCCTATTCTATTTTTATTATGTAGCGTACTATTATTATCAGAAAATGAATGAAATAAAAAGGTTACATGGTTATGAAACCGTTGTGATTTTCTATTTATTATTCTTGTCGAATTTCAAATGCAATGCAAATGTCCTTCTATTTACATTTTAGATATAACGGGTTGAATCCTGTGAAGGATTGCCTACGTATTCACTTAAAAAAATGAAATCAAACCCTTGCGCGTAGTTCGAGTAAATGTAAAAGAATAATTGTTCTAAGCAAGAGCTTGTAATGAACTGAGAAAATAAGCATGAGCTTTTGCTTACTCTGAAGGTGCGAATTTAGTTTATTTGATGATATGAGGATGACAAATTTGTCAAAATGCAAGAGCACAGTGACATTAGCTTATTTCAGCTTGGCCAGGGGCCGTTTATTTAGTGCCACAAGAGCGACACGTGGGGTTACGCGAGGTGCATTTTCGTTCTTATTCTAGGCATAGTATCGTTTTAGTTGGTCAAGGTTTGTTGGGTTTGAAAACTCATTCCCATCTAGGTCTGTTATTCTAACCGCACCCCCTGGGAGTATGTATTTGACTAAAAAATGGTCCGGCCCAATTAGGTTTGAATTTTCCCCGTGGGTCAACAGGTAAAAGAGCTCTAACCGATTTAAGTACTAAGTCTCCTTCTTTGATGTTTCTTGGCCTAACCCTTTTGTTGAAAGCTCGTTTGATACGTGCTTGATATGTTTGGACATTATGCAAGGCGCGTAGCCTACGTTCATCCAGGAGGATGAGTTCTTCATATCTATCCCTCTTCCAATCGGCTTCCGGGATTTGACTTTCTAGTAAAATACGCAAGGATGGTATTTCTAGCTCGACTGGTTGTACAGCTTCTATGCCGTATGTCAAATAGAAAGGAGTAGCCCCAGTGGGCGTCCTAACAGATGTACGATATCCCCACAAAGCAAAGGGTATCTTGCTTGGCCAATCTCTATAGTTGTCAATCATTTTCTTGAGAATCGTGACGACATTCTTATTTGCCGCCTCTACCGCGCCGTTAGTCTGTGGCCTATATGGCGAAGAGTGGTGATGCTTCATCTTGTATTTGGATAGCAATTGCTCGGTCTCAGCTTGGAAGTGTGATCCATTATCACTAATGATTTCATGTGGGCAACCATATCGACAGATGATGTTGTTTTGTATGAATTTTGCCACATTTTTAGCTGTAAGACTAGTGTAGGAAGCCGCTTCTACCCATTTGGTGAAATAGTCAATTGCTACTAGAATGAAACAGTGACCTCCTGTTCCGGCTGGGGTTATCTTTCCGATTATATCAATTCCCCATGCAGAAAATGGCCAAGGGGATGTCATTGTATAGAGTAATGAAGGAGGGACATGTTGTACATTCCCGAAGATTTGGCAACTGTGGCAATGTCTTACGTATTTGATGCAATCGGATTCCATTGTGGTCCAATAATACCACAGACGTGTGATTTTCTTTGCCATCATAGGCCCACTCATGTGAGGACCGCATTCTCCGTCATGGACTTCTTCCATCACCTTTCGTGCCTGTGAATGATCAAGGCAACGTAGGATTACACCAAGAGGTGTTCTTTTGTATAATTCTCCTTGCATGAGAACGTATTGGGAAGCTAGTAGGCGTATAGCACGTTGTCCCCTCTTGTCCATATCCGGTGGATAGATACCATTAAGCTTAAAATTCAGGATTGCTTGGAACCAGGGTTCCTGCGCGATCTCTTCTTCATCGGTGATTTGGTGGACATAAGCCGGCTCTGACCATCGTTCGATGCACAAAGGCATTTCCATCATGTGATCCGACATATTAATCAGAGATGCAAGTTTCGCAAGAGCGTCTGCAAATTGATTTTCTTCCCGAGGTAGGTGTAGGTAGGTTACGTGATCAAAGAATTGAGCGATTTGGTCTATTCTAGCCTGATAAGGTGCGAGGCTTTCGCTTCGGATTTTCCAAGATCCTGTGACTTGGTTGATGATCAGTGATGAATCCCCATGTACTCGGAGGTTTTTAATGCCTAAGCTCACTGCCGCTTGTAGTCCAATGAGACAAGCTTCGTATTCTCGCAAAAGATTGTTTGTCACCTCGAAGTCGAGTTTGACAAAGAATTGGTGTATGCTCGCCTTCGGAGAGAAATGAGCAACACTCCTATTCCGAATCCTCTTAAGTTCGATGCTCCATCAAAGTACAGGTCCCAGGAGTCTACATCAGTTTGGAGTATATCCTCGTCTGGAAATGACCAAGTATCTATTGTTTGTGCGTCATTGATAGGATTTTCTGCGAAAAATTCGGCGATGGCGCGACCTTTTATAACTTTCAAAGTGGCACGTATTTGAGGTCGAATTACGAGAGCATCGGGGTCCATCTTGCTAGACGTCCGTTGAGGACGGGTTTCTCGAAGAGGTATTTGACTGGATCCATTTTGGAGTATATTTTGACGGAGTAGCTAAGCATGTAATGGCGTAGCTTCTTCCTTGCCCACACAAGAGCGAGGCATGTCTTTTCGAGTTGTGAGTATTTGCACTCGTACTCCAAGAACTTCTTACTAAGATAGTAGATAGCTCTTTCTTTACTTCCTATTTTGAGCCAAAGATGGCACCCATGGCCGTTTTGCCTTCGTGAGATATAAACCAAGAGGTTGATCTCGTTGTGGTGGCATGAGCACTGGTGGTTTAGCCAATATCTCCTTGATCCGGTCAAATGCCTTTTGACAATCATCATCCCACATGGTGTGGTCCGTTTTCTTGAGCTTCTTGAAGATAGGCTCACAAATCATCGTAAGTTTCGATATGAATCGACTTATATATTGTACTTTTCCCAGGAATCCTCTGACTTCTTTTTCTGTTTGAGGTTGTGGCATTTCGATCAGAGCTTTGATTTTGGAAGGATCTATTTCTATACCTCGTTGGCTAACAACGTATCCCAGGAGTTTACCAGATGTTACCCCGAATGTGCATTTCTGAGGATTGAGCCTCATGTTGTACTTTCTTAGCCTTGCGAAGAACTTGCGAAGGTTCGCAATATGTCCCTCTCTTTCCTTGGATTTGACAATCATGTCATCTACGTATACCTCAACTTCTTTGTGAATCATGTCATGTAGGAGCGTAGTTGCGGTGCGTTGATATGTAGCTCCGGCGTTGATCAATCCAAACGGCATTACCGTATAACAATAGGTTCCCCATTGGGTGACAAAGGCGGTCTTATGCATATCTTCCATGGCCATTTTGATTTGATTATAACCCGCATACCCATCCATGAAGGATAGTAACGCGTGGTCTGCAGTATTGTCCACCAATATGTCGATGTTAGGTAGAGGGAAGTCATCTTTTGGACTTGCTTTGTTTAAGTCCCTAAAATCAACACAAACACGGATTCTCCCATCCTTTTTGGGTACGGGTACTATGTTAGCTACCCAGTCAGAATACTCGGAAACTTTGATGAACCCGGCTTTGAATTATTTGTCAACTTCTTCCTTGATCTTTAGAGCCCATTCTGCTCTCATTCGTCAAGCTTCGCTTTTGGGTTTGAAACCTGGCTTAATCGGAATCCTATGTTCAGCGATATCCCCGTCGATCCCTGGCATGTCTTTGTAGGACCAAGCGAAAACGTCTTTGAATTCATTTAGGAGGTCTATGAAATCGGCCCTTTCGGTAGAGCTCAAGGTAGTCCCTATCCTAAGTTCTTGGGGTTCTAGTTCGGTTCCTACATTGATGGGTTCGGTGTCCTCTATTACTGGTCCCCTTCCCCTTCCTGTAGTATTTCTTTGGCTACGTAGGGAGGTATTTCGATCAAGTCCGGGTCTTGGTCATCCTCGATCATCATCGTAAATGCAATGCACTCAAGATAACGCAAAGAGTAAGCAGAACCTGATTTATTCATATTAAAATTTGAGTAAAGTTGAAACAAAGAAGCCAACTGATCCATGGTTAGTGGCGGCAAAGGGACAGTGGTTGGGGCATTTCCCGAACTACTGTGACTACTCGAGGCTAAGCTAGGAGAAACAAAGGGAGTGGGGATGACGACAGGAGTAGACTCTCTAATGACTTCCCTAGACTCCGACTCCGACTCCGACTCCGACTCGAACTCATCGTCTTCTGGTTCTCCTTTGAACATCTCTCCTTCTCCAGTGGTGAGCTTGAAGAGTCTTCCTTGATTGTTGGTCCATTTGATTGATTTTCTCCATCCTTTCTGCTGTCTTGCATTGGTTTCTGTGATTAACGCGGTGGGGTTGAAGCGATCGTCTTGAAGTATCATGGTAATGATCTCATCCTGCGCGGCCCTAACGAATCGATCTTCTCCAAACAATAGGCTAACAGCTTGTTCGTCTAAGCAAGGTGCTTGACGGGTTTTGACGGTAGGAACCGTTTCTGGAGGGATAAAGTAGCAATCGTGAAAGATCTCGATTCCGGCTAGCTTCCTCTCGAGATAATGCCAAGGTTCGGGAAATCCGTGAAAGAGTTCTAGACTTCCTTCTTGAACAAAGTACCCATTTAAAGTAGGGAGATAGGGTCGCATTTGGACTCCTACGTGTTTACGGTTTTGGACTTGGGCAAGCATTTCGAGAAATCAATCTACGTACTTCGCATTCATCGCATTATTGGCAAATCCCGGAGCTTGGAAGGTCGGAATTCGTCTTTCTTTACACCTTTGTGATCCTTGCGTCGAGGGTAAGATCTACGTACTGTTTTTATGGTATTTTGTTAAAGTTAGTTAAACCCTAATTTGGGGATTTGGGGGTTTTGTTGCCTTTCTTGATTAGTAGTAATCGTATGATCGGTTGTTAGGAGGAGGATTCAAAGAAGAGGCCTTTTGGTAACAGCTGTTGAGATCGTCTGACTGTATTGCATTCCAGGTAGGGTTTCCCTACTCAGTATTAGTCCCATAATGTGTTGGTGGTGATTTGTGTTTGTTGATTGTTATCATACGGGTATTGCGACGGTTGTTGGTTTTGATTGCTGTTTAGTAGTTGTGATTGTTTGTATCTGTCTGTGTTCTTCAGGGCGCGTCCCTGGTTGAGTGGAGTCACTTGCGGGAGTGGCTTCACGCCCATTATTCGCCTTCTGTGGAACCCGCCATAGAAGGGATGTGCACATTAATGGATTTGGGTTTATCGCTCGACGGAGATGAGCGGGGATTAGGTGGGAACGGCTGCGGTCCCCCACTGGCGACGTGGAGTGACCTGTTGCGATGGGCACTCTGGCAGGGCTATACACTTTAGTGTGTAGTCAGTATTGTGGAGTTGGGAATGGAGTTCGGAGTATATCTGTGATGATTGAGCTGTGTTGTTTATTGTGTTGTTGGATTATATAAATTGTGTGATTAGTACTGACCCCGTTTATTGTTTTAAAAACTGTGGTGATCCAATCGGGGATGGTGAGCAGTTGTTGAGCAGGTATGAGTAGAGATACATGGGCTAGCTGGGATGAGTCATCACTGCAGTTAGAAGAGTCTTCCGCTGTTGTCAGACATTATGTTTAGCTTTTAGACATTTGATTTTGGAGAACATGTATTCACATTTTATCAGTTTGGTTTCCGGATTGTAACCTTTCACTTAACTTTATACTATTTAAATACTGTTTCGTTATTGTCTTATGATTATCATTGCCTCAGGCAACCGAGATGGTAACATCTTTATACCTGAGTGGTCCTGGTAAGGCACTTGGAGTATGAGGGTGTTACAGTAATATGTATTTTGAAATATTGTACTTCCCTCTTTCGTTACTTTCCCATGCAGTCTGTATTAGCGAAACCCAGCCCAGGTTTAAGTGATGAAAATATTTATGAATTATTCGAGGCTCGTGTAAAAATGGAGTTGCAGCTTTTCCCTGGAATAGACATAACTTCAATCGCACTCGTAAGTTTTTATTGTTTGCTTGAAATACTTTGAAATTTTCTTTGCCATTGTTGTATTGCATTTTTAAAAAATTGAGACATACTATTATCGCATAAGTCCTTTCTTTTTTTGTTTAATTCCAACTACTAAACTCATTTGAACCTCAACATGTATATACCCATTTTATATTAAAAAAGTTCAGATTAGGCCAAATTAGGATAAATGGCCATTTAACACAATGTTAATGCTATAATTTCTCAATGTACTTTCTAAAGGTACTAAATGTACTTTTTAAACATTTACAATGTTAATGTTGTAATTTCTCAATGTGGGGAATATCTAATATGCATGAGCAGTTGCAACTATATGCACACGTTGGGAACATAGACCATGAGTCATACTATCATTCCATGTCTGCATTCTGCTTTTGTTTTATTTCAACTGCTTGAGTCAAAGGGAATTTTCTTTGCGTTTGTATTAAATGAGGTCACTTTATATTGCAATGTACCGTTCTCATTTTTTACATGTGCCTCATGATTAGTTAAAATGTACCCTTCCAAGAGTTTGACTGTACTTATGGTTGTACGTCATTTGTTTTGTAATTTCAGTTTTTTTCCCAATTATACACGAGAAACACTTCTTCTTATACGTGGTTGACCTGGTGAGGAAGCGTTTCATCATTCTTGACAACTCACTCTCAGATGAAGACGCCATCAAGAAATGTGGTGTATCTCCACTGTTAACAGTATGTTTGAATTTGACACATTGTTGTTGTTTTATTGAATTGGGACTATTAGTCGCGCTTAACACTGGTTTAAAATGTTTTGTCATAGTTTGATGCTCTTGGAAGGTTTTTGGGTGAGAACCCAAAAACTTCTGACTCTAGCAACGTTGTGTTGGCTATGGATCCCATTGTTGCAAAGCTTAGTTGGAGAAATAACTACAATGTTGATGACTGTGGTATATACACAATGAGACACATGGAAACATTTATGGGATTAATCTCTTGGAAATGTGGCCTGATGAAAAATGATGTGAGTGTTGGTTCTTATTTTAAAGAAATTCATGTTCATTGTGTTTTGCCTATCTTGTTAATTGTTGGCTTGTTTTGCAAATGAGCGTGCTTAAAGTGTTACGATACAAATATCTATGCACATTACTAATGTTCGACCACAACGATTGCCGTGAAACTGTCGCTGATCATGCGAAGAAGGGTCATTTCTCTAAAGCTAGTGATTACATTTAATGTTCAAATATTATCTATGCAGTACGTTAGAATTTGTCTGATTACACCCCAGTTCATGTAGTATATTGTTTTAAATCCTAGTGTACGTTAGTATGTGTAATGATTTGCAATTGCATAAGCAAAATGTTGAATTTGTGAATCAATGTTTAGTTGCACTTTTTTTTTTTTTTTGATGACGAGAGGGGGTTGAGTCCCCCCCGGGCCCATGCATTCCCGCACCACCACATGGACCATGTAAGCCACCCCCTTCGGGGGCTGCAGAGGCCAAGTGATCATCGCCCCAGCTGGTAGTCGAACCTGAGACCTCTCAACTCCTGCATTTCTGCAAGCTTCAAGGTTTAGTTGCACTTAATTAAAGTACTTCTTTGTCTATTTTTAGCGTGCTATTTACTTGAACGTTATTATCTCCTTGAATAGCAACTTATGATGTACTGAATTAGCAAAATAATATAATGTACATTTCAGGTCTGCTTTTAAATCTCTTTTGTAAAACAGTACATGCACATTATGAACATACATAATGGACATTTGAATTAAATTGAAAGCACATTTATTTCTATTATACATTGAAAACAGGAAAATAGGTCTCAAATCACGTCAAAGATCTATTTATAGCGACATCATAATCTAAGTATATGAATGAACTTTTGAAGTTTTCTATCTTATTAAACGATCACGTGCATTACAATTTAATTAATGTTTCATGTTCTTTTTAAAATAATTTAATGTACCTTTAAATATAATATAATGTACATTTTCCAAACAGTGCTTAATGATATTTTCGTTGCACCTAATTATCAGAACATGCACATTATGAATATAGATCATGGACATTTTAATTAAACTGTTTACATAAATTATATAATATATACAGTGTAAACAGGAAAACCTGTTTAATAAACTGTCAAAGATCTATTTTAATCCCTTCCCAAAAAATGGTTTCACTCGCCCCTTGTTGGGTGTCTTTTGGTCTTGCAGCTATACAAACCACACATAAGGGAAACGGTTTAGAGTTGGATTAGGCGGATTCGCGGTAGCGGTCTGCCTAATCCAACCATAAAACCTTTCCTGTCCCGTTTTAGGATACCCGACCCCCTAGTTTTAATCCCGTCCCCAAAAAGGGTTCAGTCGCCCCCTCTAGGGTGTCTTTTGGTCTTGCGTCCGTTTATAATCCAACCCTAAACCCTTGCCTATGCCGTTTTAGGATACTTGGCCCCCTAGTTTTAATCTCGTCCCCAAAAAGCGTTCACTCGCCCCCTCTAGGGTGTCTTTCGATCTTGTGGCCGTTCGTAATCCAACAATTTGAGCTAATTTGTACATTATGAATGCCGAAAAAGTACATTTAGAACTTTTAGAAAATACATTGACAAGTTATAACATTACCATTGTGTTAAATGGCCATATATTCTAATTTGACCTAATCTGAAGTTTTTAAGTATAAAATGGGTATATAAAAGTAGAGGTTCAAACAGTTCTAGCAGTTGGAATAAACAAAAAATGAAAAAAAAAAGAATGGACTTAAGGCATTATAGTATGACCCAATTTTTTTAAAAAATACCGCCACTTTAAACTTCTTCTCTTTAACATCTTATTACTTTTTGATAAACCTGTCAATTAAATTGTAGCTGCACGTTTTCTCATTCTCAGATCATTCACTTACTCTTTATCACTCTCTATCGGAATGAAGGTTATACTCTTTGCCTTTAATTATTTGCTAAAAACAACTATGTTTACTTTTCATCTGCTTCGAATTTTACATAGTTTCCTTAGCTATTAATGTTCGAAGATGTTCATTATAAATCAGTCCTAATATTATTTCTCAGGTGCATCAATATGTCCGAATTTATACGCATTGTTTCCTAATGATTTTGATGTATGTACTTTGCTATGGCTTAATATTTTTAAATGTTTAAGATGTATTTTCTTCATGTACTTTTTTAATGTTTAGCATTTACTTTCTGGATACGTGTCCTTCATATCAATATGTCGGAATTTATACGCATTGTTTGCTAATGATTTTGATGTAGTTTGTTAATGTTTAGCATTTACTTTCTGGATACCTGTGCTTCATATCAATATGTCGGAATTTGTACGCATTATTTCCTAATAATTTTGATGTTCTTTGCTATGGCTTAATATTTAGGATGTATTTTCTTCATGTACTTTCTTAATGTTTAGCATGTCCTTTCTGGATATCTGTATTTTTAATGGCTTTATGTTTCTGTCTTATATGTTTTTTTTTTTAAAAAACAACATTTAAAACTGAAGAACACAGATGTCACTATGGTTGTGCAAATCAGTCCTGATTCACCTACTGTTTGTCAACCTCCGTCGAGATTCACCAAAGACTCTTCTTCTGCTGTGATAATTGAAGTTTCTGACAGTCCTACAATAGGAGTAGTACATTATCCTAACATTTGTCATACTTTACAAACAGTTGACAAAAACTCTTCTTCTGTTGCGATAATTGATATTCGCGACAGCCCTACAATAGAAGAGATTGTTAATCGTCCTAGAGTTCGCCGCACTTCGTGTAGCATCTTAAAAAACTCCTCTTATCCTTTGTTTATTGATGTTCCTGACAGCCCCATTGAAGATGGGATTGTTGATCCATCTTGTAACTGGCCACGCATTAAACAGATTGTGAGGGACAAACATGACATTGTTAGGGCCACCTTAGGAACAAGCTGTGTAGAAGTGCCACCGATAGAAATTCTTGCTCATTTAATTGAAACACCTATTCAAACGTCATATCAAACAGACCAGGTTTTCAACAAACAACCCACTTCTGCTAGCAAACACATAGCGACTCTTCGTAAAGTGAGAAAATTGATTGCTGAGAGGAATAAGGATGCGCCTACAAACGTCTTTGTGTCATTCGATTTAGGTGTGTTCCCGGAAGATGAGGACTCTTCTGTTTATGCAGCACCAGAGCGGGGTAAAAAAAGAAATAAACTGTCTGCTGATCGTCCACCTTTATATCCGAAAACAGGGAATCAACATCATTTTAGTAGGAGTCCTTCCTGTGAACCTCTCCTTGATGCTATTGACGACACGAATCCCTTCATACCTTTGACATCAATGCAATATCATATTTTAAATTATGTGTTCACTGGCCAGGGCTTTGTGGATAACAGTTGGTAATTACATACAGAAGATTTAATATTTTATATTCATTTACATAGTTCATCTTTACATATCTGCTGCTAATCATAATGCTATTATTTGTTTTTTTTTGTGCGTGAATACGTTATTTGAGTTCAAAAATAATGTCCTTGGTTGGGATCAACTGTTGTCATTAAAACCGTATCACTATATCTCAAGCTTTATCATAGATTCTTGGTCGGCATATCTAAACTACAAAGAAAAGGATGGGAATCCAACCAATCCCACAAGATTCTTTTTTAGTACACTTACATATGTAAGTTTGGTCATTGTTTTCATGTATTTCAGTTTACTATTTCCAATATTTTCACATTACTAAAATTTTATCTTTATTGTGCAGTTGTTATTTATGAAGAACACAGGTGCTTCTATTGATGATCATAGTTACAAACCTTTCAAGCGTCGCATCGAAGTAGAATTAAATGAGTTTGAGTGGATTGATCTACCATCCATTGAACTAGTCAGTCCCTCACTTCATTTAGTAATTGAAATTAAATTCAGTATTACTTTAGTAGTTTATTTGAATAGAAGTCAGTGAATGTACTGTCAAAGTTTTCAAAATGTGCTATTACTTAACATGAAATTAACCTTTATCTATCAGTGACCTTACAATTGTTTCTTTCCCTGATGCTAGTTCTTCTTCCCTATTGCACTTGAGAATCATTTTGTGTTGTACGTTTTCGACCTGCCAAGGAAATGTCTCATGATTCTTGACAATCGCATTAGAAGGGGGAGTGTCTTAGAAGAGTATGGTGATAGTGTAATTGAACTGGTAAATTTACATTCTCCTGAACTATGAATTATTATCGTTCACTTGCATTGGTAAATTCATGTACATTATGGTTCATCTCGTCTAATTTTTATTATTGTGTTACAGGTTGATGCTTTTGCACGGTTTTTGGGTGAAAATCAATCAGGAGAAAAGTAATATAGTAATGGGCATGGATCCTACAATAGCAATGCTTCCATGGAGAAATAACAGAAATATTTTTGACTGTGGTATTTACACCATGAGGCACATGGAAACATTTATGGGAATAGCCACTTGGGACTGTGGACTGTCCAAAATTGATGTGAGTTTTACATTTTAATTGTAACTTATTTAGACCAAATCAATGTTATCTTGTTGGTTATTAAATTCTAATTTCATGTTTTTTTTGCAGATGAGATCGTTGACAATGCTGAGATTCAAGTACCTATGCACGCTACTAACATTTGAGCACAACAAACATCATAACAACATTATTTGACATGCATTAGCGTGTCACGACACTCACAAATAGTTTCTGAATATGATTTATTAGTTTTCTTTTGTGCTGTCGACATATATGGCGTTAGTTGATGTCTATTGGGTTTGCTGTATTGATAATGTACTTTTGATCTCTGGCGTATGTACACCAAAGTTGTACTAGATGTGCATTCATCTCAAGCTACTTGTTATAATGTACATTATATAATGATCAATTGTCCATTTTAAGGAAAACAAATGTTCACCAAAATCAATGATGTTCTTGCTTTAATACGAGAATGTTCATTTTAAGGAAAACAAATTTACATCCTGTGTAACTTTGTTGCTTTAGGATCTCACAATTGATACAATTAATTTATATCGTGCGTGGTCATTTTAATACGAGAATGTTCATTTTAAGGAAAACAAAAAAATATACTCCGTATACACTAATATTTAAACAAATCATATGAGAAGAGGGCAGAAAAGAGAAGGGAAATAACAATATTCGAAATTGAGTAAATATGTACAATTAGTATTTTAATTTAACTATTACTTCTATATCATATGTTGCACACAATTTTCCTACTTGCCCAAATAACCCCAACACACGTAAATCTAGGGTGGACCTAATAATACCTATTATGGAAGTATAGCCAATTTATGTTCAATTATAAAACACACAATTAGGTGTAAATCTAAAATAGATAAAATGAATACTTCTTTCAAACAATCTTTCCAAAGAAAATACTTCTTTCAACTACGGAGTATTAGGTAACTTCTCCATAAATTTTGGTTATACTCTACCTTCGTTTTTAATACTTCTTCATTGCCAGGTAATCACGTTCATTTACTAACTTGTCCTGAATTTCGTCCATTCTTTTGGTGTATTTCTTAGGTAATTATACTTGGCTGATTTAAATCATTGACAAAGTCGCCTGAAAATCCCGCCTCTTTTGTTGGTTACATTTTCGTCGTTTTCAGTTTAATGGGATGTTCATGTCAAGTTTAATGGGATGTTATTTATTGATTACAATTGTGTGAGATTTACGTGTGTTGGGGTAATTGGGGCAAGTAGGAAAATTGTGTACGGCATATGAAATAGGAGTAATAGGTAAATTAAAATACTAATTGTACAATTTACTCAAATTTCGAATATTGCTCACAGTGTTCATCGTTCAATTAATAGTGTTTTTAAAGTTTACAGTATGATGTTCTAAATTCTATCGTTCAATGAACATTTTGGAATAACCATTCTTAATCTGTCTACAAAGGAAATCACGTCATTATTTTGCTTGGGATTGGTAACAAATTCTGAAGAGGAAGACAGAAAACAATTCATTGAACATCATCTTGACGCAAAGAAGAGAATGCTAGGATGGCTATTTAATGGGAAGGACACCATAATTGCAGGGGTGGAGGAGAACTATGAAAAAAACACAGTACTACAAGATGAAACTTACATGCTAAAATCTTTCAAAAAGTTAATCAAGCTGACAAACATAACATGGAAGCAGTATGCAAGTGTTGGGCTAAGATGTTTATCTTACACAATGAGGAATCCCGTTTATGAGAGGAATATGAAAGGAGAATACAGACAAGCATTTCATTTGGGGTTAGAACGACTACCAGGGATAATGTAGTGGTTTTCCGAAGGTGTCTTTGTTATTTGACAGACAATCTCTTAACAAGGAGGACATTGCACCTGTTTCAATATCATTTGGCACCCGAGTTAGAAAATCTTGTTATTGTAGACAGTGAAGAAGAAGATTTTGACTCTATCCCGACATCAATTTCCCGACCAGCGGTCGAACTTGCTTTTATTCTATTAAATCAAACCGAGTAATACTATATATAAACAGATGAGGTACATTTGAGTATAAGTTTTATATTTATCTTATGCCCCTTGTACCTACTGTTGATTTTCAATGTCCATTCAGAATATAAGAATATAAGTACATTCTCTTATTTGTTAATAATATTTCATTATATTGACGTAGTACCTTTTGTAATTTTTGGATTTTCGATACATCATGAAAAGAATTGTCCCATCATTGTATTTACAATGTCCATTACGTGCATTAACAATGTACCATTTAAATTAAATAATATAAATTAATGTATCTAATAATTACACTCTCAGATGCAAGTTATAAAATAATTCAGGTGAAAAGACACCACTATTCATGATTATTTGATTAAATGAGACATGTGTCAAATGACAGTTTTAAACTAATGCATGTGAAAAGACAAATAATACTACACTCATAAATTGTAACTTCTCCTATTCTTATCCAAAGCAGTTTATATATAAAACTCACTATAAATACTTATCTAAACTAGTGTGCTAATTACAAAATCTAAGGAATAATCATACAAACCGTCTTCACTCCCTTAAAAAGGTCCTCTAATTTCTGTTTTTGTTTTTGTTCTTATTATTTTTTCCCTGCAAAAGAAATGCATATCTTTATATAAATAAGTATATTGAATATTATTGCAAGAATAATGTAGTAATGGAATTCTAATATGCTCTGGTAATTTATTTCATACAAATAAAGGTTCATATATAATGTATTCCTGCCAATGTCCATTGTCATGCCTTTAAAGGAACATTTATTTTATTGATAATGTTCATAGGAAATATTGTTGTGCATTTTGATATCGCATATATAAAAAATGTATTGAATATTAATGATAGTAAACGACATAATACTATTTAATTAATATTAGAAATATTTACAAAAGCCATTCAAGACTGTTTCATAATCAGTTTAAATATAAAACTCACTATAAATACTTGTCTAAACTAGTGTGCTAATTACAAAATCTATGGAATAATCATATAGAAAACGTCTTCACTCCCTTGAAAAGGTGCTCTGGTTTCTGTTTTTTTTTGTTCTTATTATTTTATCCCTACAAAAGAAATGCATATCTTTATATAAATAGTAGCCTATATAACATTCGGATTATTTCATTTATAAGTATTATTTGATTAATCAGTATGTTTTTTTATCTTGTGAAAAGAAATATATAATTTAGTCCCCAGACGAATTAAAAGTTGTTTCAGGTCTGAAAATCAAACTGCATTTGTGGCTGGAACGTTTTGCCAAAATTAAGTATAGTAGATATTTCAATCTGGCAACGTGCTTAATATTTGCAGGAGAAGATTATTTTACGTTTTGCTGTTATCTGTTTTCACAATAACATTGTTTGCTCTTTGCATGATTATACAATGTCATAGCCCACATTAATTTGTTTTACCCTATAGTATGGCCTTAAATATGGTTGAAGTTGGTACTTCCCATAATGCCTTAAGTTTATTGTCACTCTTTTTAAAATACGTTTATTTTTGCCCGAACCGAATATGAGTTCCGTTACCAATGTGGAAATAATGTCGGATATCGAGCAAAAATCACGACGTTGAGTATGATCTCGCTGAAACGAAACGCGAAAGAGATTCACTGGATCAATATCTTATTGAGGTGCTTGGTAAAAACGAAGTATTAGAAGAACATCAGGAAGGGCTGTACGAGAAACTGGACATAGCTGAAGTGAATGCAAAGTCACTACAACAGAGGCTGGACATTGCTGAAGCGCAGATGAAGTTTATCACGGCTGAAAGAGACAGCATAACCCGACAACTTGAAGCTAATAGACAAAAACAGTACTCAAAGGCTGACATGGACCGTCAGTTTCTCACCGCTGTCATAGCTGTACGAGAATCATATGCTCTTCTTGATTGTGAAAATACTATACCTTGGCCAGCAGTCGTGAAGGCTATGGAATTAATAGACGGTTATAAGAAACATCTAAGGGAGGACTTGCTGGAGGGTGAGAGCAGTGTTCATGCTTCTGTTTGCAGTAAACCCAAAAAGGGTTAAGAACTTTGATGTTAATTTATGTATAATTATAATCTGCTGTTAAGTTTAGAAACATATGCGTTTTCATTAAGTATTATTGTCAGAACATATTTGCAGTTTATTATGAATGTTTATTAGAATCTAAATTATTATCATGTACCTAAGCTTTAACTGTTTAGAATTGACCCTTTCTAATTTAAAGCCAGTTACAAGAGTGATCAACTATAATGTACCTTCAACATTTTACAAATGTCCATATTATTATGTAACGATGTACCAAAGCTTTAAACCCGCATTTCTTTCAAAGATTATCCTCTTAAAATAAGGGAATGGGTTTATGGTTGGATTAGGCAGACCGCGGTCTGCCTAATCCAACCATAAATCCTTCCCCGTCCCGTTTTAGGATACTCAGCCCCCTAGTTTTAATACCGTCCCCCAAAAGGGTTCACTCGACCCCTCTAGGGTGTTTTTTTGGTTTGCCGCCTTCGAATGAGAAGCAAGGGAAAGGGTTTAGGGTTGGATTAGGCGGATCCACGGTAGCGGTCCCCCTAATCCAACCCTAAACCCTTTCCCGTCCCGTTTTAGGATACCCGGCCCCCCAAAAAAGGGTTCACTCGGCCCCTCTAGGGTGTCTTTTTGTCTTGTCGCCTTCGAATGAGAAGCAAGAGAAAGGGTTTAGGGTTTGATTAGGGGGATCCGCGGTAGCGGTCTGCCTAATCAAACCCTAAACCCTTTCCCGGTCTCGTTTTAGGATACCCGGCCCCCCCAAAAAAGGGTTAACTCGGCCCCTCTAGGGTGTCTTTTTGTCTTGCCGCCTTCAAATGAGAAGCAAGGGAAAGGGTTTAGGGTTTGATTAGGGGGATCCGCGGTAGCGGTCTGCCTAATCAAACCCTAAACCCTTTCCCGTCCCGTTTTAGGATATCCCGCCCCCCAAAAAAGGGTTCACTCGGCCCCTCTAGGGTGTCTTTTTTGTTGGAATATGTGTCCTCCGACAATAATGCGATCACAACTGTTGATCATGATGATCACATGTTTAAGTCTCATTTTAAAGAATACAATTGGGAAGTAATATTTTATTGTCAACTGGTCCACACATATCGGTAATGATTGGCTGACTAGAGTTTGACATTATCGTCGTGCGACGGGTGGTGATCATTGATCCCCTTAGGTCATACCTAAAGGGTAACACTCTTAATTGATCATTTAATTGATCGTATGACGATACGGGTTAATTAAATTACTTAAAATTGACGGACGATTTTGGAAGTAATATTTACGTGTCTCATTGAAATTTGATTAAATGAGATACGGTCTAAGTAATCGAATTGTTTTAATTACTTAGATGAGATTATTGTTTAAGGAAACAATTGCATTTGAATGAATAAATTAATTATAAATACAAGATGTTGCGATTTATAATTGGTAAAATATTTTGGTACAAGTAATTATGAATTACTAAGTCGATTTTTGTATATGACGTATTTTTATTAATGCGTTGATTTTTAATATGTTAAAAATACATAACAATTTTATGTGACATGTGACATGTGACATATGACAAATTGACAAATTGACAAAGATAAAATGGAGTCCATTTTATCCATGTAAATCGAAATTAAGGGGAGTATTAGGAACATATTGTGTTGATTATGTTAGTGGTAAACATAATCATTTCCTTCTAGACCTAGCCATGCAACCCTACTTGCTCTTGTGAAGACCACCTTGTGCATGCATTGGCCCTCTTTCCTTCCCCATTCCACCCGGTTTTTGAGAGGAGAAAACCATGAGTTTTTCTCCTCATTTTTACCTAATATACACTACCTAAAACTTTTAGTGTATTTATTCATTCATTCATCTAAAAATAAGAAGTTTAGAAAGATAAAATCTTCCTTCTCCCCCCTCTCTATTAACCGAAATAATAGAGAGATCAAATAAGATTTTGGGTCAATTTTTACACAAAATTAATATTGTTCTAGTAATAATAATATTAATTTTATTAAGTTGTTATCTTGGGTATAAAACCTTGGGAGGGATTCTCTTCTTGAATCCTTGTTCATCCAATTAAGGAGAGCTCAAGAACAAGAGAGTAGGAGAACTCTCTTGTGCCCTTTGATCCGAAATATCAATGTAAGAATGAAGATTTCTTCCTTATTTTACTTATAGTTTGCATGCATAAGATCATCTTTTAATTTTATGACTAAATTAAAATTATAACATTATGAATATGTTGAGTATAGAGATATAGATTTCTAACAAGTGGTATCAGAGCGCCTTGGTTGTTTGCATGCAAATCGGTTATAGTTTTTCCGAGTTATACGATTTACATATAAAACTTGTAAATTTGTGTTATTATGATATATCAGGAAATAAATTTATGCATGTTAAAGTTTCTGGTCCTAAAATGTTTTTAGGATATTTTGGTTAATTTATGGATTTTTATTGTTCATCTTATATAATAATGGCATTAAAAATATGATTTTATGATTAAAATGTCATTTTCGGACTAACATTAGCTAAACTTCGTATTTTCGAGTAATTTTTGGATATGTTATCACATGTTTTATCTTTAGATGACCTGTAAATGTTCAGAATTTTTGGAGTTTTTATGCTCGAAATATGGATTTTTCATGACAAAAATCGATTTTAGAAGAAAAATAGGTTAATATGAGATAAATTTCGAATCTGATCATAGAAATTTATTATGTTGTCGCATGCAATTTTACAAGATGTGTGTAAAATAATAGGATATATTGAAGTCTTTATGCATGATTTATGATTTTTTGATGAAAAATAGCATAAATAGTGGCTTAATTAGTGAATAATTGCTAAAACATACTCCATGACAAAGGAAAAACGTCACATGTTGCATTTTATTATCTTTTTCAGATCTAAAATTGAAAAGTTGATGAATATAATTTTTCTCATGTTTTTATGATTATTATTGATAAATCCGATAAACCGCAACATAGTTTTTCCGATAATTTTACGAAATTTTAACCTACGTTTTTGAAAATTACGAGTGTCATGGTATTTTTTCCAGAATGTTCATAAGTTTAAATTTTAAATTTTGAATTTATTTGGAATTTTTGTGATTTATTTGAAGTTTATAGCATTTTATTGTAATTTTGGGTCCATTAATGAACAATTTTAAGAAATATGAGTTAATTATGGTCAAATAGTTAGTGGAGACTAATTTTGAGTCCTAAGAAGGTTAGGGTAATTAACTTGTGTATAAATATGAATTTATGTATTTTATTGTGATTTTAAAAGGTTGAATCACGCAAATCCGTAAAAACCGTTTAATATACGATATTGGCTACTTAAAGGCGATTTAGCATAAAATTGGGCATGTTCATACATATTATAATGCTGAATTTTTATTATGATTGTCATAATTTTATTTTATGTAATTTTACTTAGTATGGCCTTAGTTTTTAATTGGTATTACCCGAAATGTATGGGAATATCGATTCGGTTGTAATTTAGTGTGATCTCGTATCACCGTTTTGTAATTTAATAGATTTATTTTATTTTAATTACAAATGTATAATAGGAAGTTATGTATTTTGTTATGTAATTTAATTATTCCGGAGTTCCTTGAAGACGGTGTCATTCAAGAAGGCGATACATAAAGACGGTGTTACCTCGAGATGCATGCCAAGAACCAAAGTTCAAGGGACCAATGGAGTTGGTTTCCGAATATGTAATAGTTAATTAGATTTTCTATTTTAGGAAGGCCATACTAGGATTTTTTTATGTTTTGCAGTTTATTTATATGTTGCATGCATCGCTAAATCGCCATAACTAAAACATGCATTATCATTTAATCGAGTATATCGACCGTGTCAATTAGAATTATCATAGTTCACCGCTTTAGTTCACTTAAAACGTGATAGATAATAAATTGACATGACCTCTCGCTAAAAATAAACAATTGAGACATAACCTTACCAATAGTAGAAACCATGAAAACCTATTTCGCGAGGGAGTGCACTCGGCTATCCCGGGGTACAAACCTTGTTACGTAGGGGAAATGGGTGATAAATGTCTATCCACCGAGTTCGTGTTGATGAGGGTTTCATCGGCCATCCCGTGCCCAAGTTAATGTGAATTTGGATCATGGACACATTTATTCGATATTTGGATTGACCTCAACGGAAGTATTCGTGACCGTAGTCGCATGTGTTCCGGGCTATAGATAAACATTAGAGTAATTTTATTGACCAAGAGTTATAAAAGTAGAATCGATTAAAAGTTAATCCACCGAGTTATATTAATAAGGGTTTCATCGGCTATCCCGTGCCTAAGTTGATATGAATTTGGGTCTTGGAATCATTTATCTAAGTTGGGTAGAGGTCACTAGATAAATGCCATAAAACTTGTTTAAATTATTTTTTACGAGTATTATTTTGAAAACGACATATGATTTTATTCCTTCTATATTTTGTTTTGTAGACTGCTCTTATTTCTCATAACAAATGGTAAATCCAAACACCAACGCCACGCCTCTCACTAATACTTCATGGCTCCGATCCTTCATGGATCGATGTAAACTTGAAAAGAATGGGTCAAATTTCCCCGATTGGGATGCCCAACTCAAATTAGCCGCCCAAGGTGACGACAAGCTTCGTTACCTCACCGAGGCCTCTCCACCCGAACCTAACACTAGGTCGACCGCCGCCACTAGGGAAGCATATGAGGCTTACCATAAGGAGTCCGCCGCAATGAAAAATGTGTTGATCTTTGCGATGGAGGCGGATCTCCAAAGGAGAGCCTTTAAAATGGGCACCGCTAATGAAATCTACTCCAAGCTTGTGACAATGTTTTCACAAACTCCGCGGATCGTCCAATATGAGACGGCCGCGACATTCTTTGATCTCGACTTCAAAGAGGGCCAAAAGGTTAGCCCTCATGTGCTCAAATTAATGGAGCTAGTCGAGACCTTGAAGATTCAAAAAGTTGAAATCCCCAAAGAACTTGTTGTAGATAGGATTCTACACTCCTTATCCAAGGTCAATGCGTATGTTCAATTCCGGGTGAATTTTAACATGCAAGACAAGGACGTGTCTCTTGAAGAGTTACACAAGCTACTTGTGCAAGCCGAAAGAGACATGGGGTTAAATGTTAACCCACCTAAGGATGTGCTTAACATAAGCACCAAAACCAAGGGGAAGTTCAAAAGGAATGAGAAGAAGAGTAAGAAGCAAGCTCCCACTTTCACCAAAGCTAAGACTTATGAAGCTAGCACCTCCAAGATCAAGAAGGGTCCTCTTGACAAATGCCATTATTGTAATGGTGTTGGACATTGGAAAAGAAATTGTTCCAAATACCTTGATGATATTAAGGCTGGAAAGATCACTCTAGTAGGTAAATGACTATCCTTTCTTTTATGTTTCTATTTCAACTATGGTATTGTGATACAAAGTTGTGATAATGTATCCCCTTTTTATTGTAAATAGGGCCTCCACCAAGCAAGGACAAAGGAAAAGAAAAGCAAGCTTAAGAAACCATCGAGAAGCTAGGAATAGCTTTCATGAAGTTTCGCTTTTTATTGTCTTATTTTAATTATGTTTCGGATTTTAGAACCTTTTGATTTCCGTGTTCGACATGGAAATGTATTTTGGATAATGGTTGTATTTTGGATAATGGTGGCTTGGTTTGCAACCCAAGTCACCCGTTTTATCGTTTTTATCCTTGTTCTAAAATTCGTCCTTATCCGCTTGCTCATAGAAACATATGATCATTCACTTAAAGTGATCCAATAGACAACTATAATGATGGGATTCATTATATGTCCACAAGCTTAAGGCTTGTGTATGATCATTTATAAAGTGATATTGAGTTAACGAACTCTCTTAAAAGGAATGTTAATCACCAAGTACACTTACAAAAATCTAAAACAATTAGTCAACCTATGAGATAGTCCTCCTTATACTTCAAAAAATAATTATTTGTGTCTCATAAGCTATCTTTGAATCTCTAGTGTATTCATTCTAAAGATAGAGTGGGAGAAAAATGAGGACATAAAGAACACCAAGATAAATTTATGTACTTGTGTAAATGAGATCTACGCAAGGGAGAATGATTTGAATGAAGGTATACCTATTTATATGGTATACACGAATAGATGAGATCTATGGTCTCGAATAGATCTAGATGACAATAGAGACCAAGTGAAGTAATCAAAAGAATATGTTCTCAAGATAACTTCACGAGGAGACCAAAAGAAAGTTTTGGAATAAGAATGACTAATATAAAGTCTTAACAAGAGTTTTTGACTAGTTTATGATAAACTTTGACCAATAGTTTCAACATTGATATTTACTTAAGAGCCTAAATGAATCAAAGTTGCAAGGATTGATATACCGATATCTTCAATAGCTAAGTATTAACCACGCTAATGTCATTACTTAACCTCATTATGAAAATGAAATGGTTAAACCTCCTTTCGAAAGGGGTATTTTGAAGGACGTGTATTAGATATTATTCATATTTAAATAATGACATTGCCACGCATCATTATAAAATGAATAAGTTGGAGATTAAAATCTCTTTCCATAAGGTTGAGATTGAAACCTTTTCAAAATAGGTATTTTGAAAGGATATGATGGGAACATATATGGTTTTATCTTAATAACTTTGCGAAGCAATATATATTTCAATTCTTGAAATGTTTCGATTGAGTAGTCAATTTCGAAACATGTGGAATTAAGTGGGAGTTTGGAAATTATCATGTGAAGACATGGAATTTAGTGGGAGCAATCATCTTGTAAAAATTTACAACTCACTACTCATTGAGAATGACGAGCTAATACTTTCTTTCCCAAAGAAGTATTTGAGTTTTTCAATTCTGGATGAAAATGGACTATGATGAATCCAATTACATCAAGAGATGTTGGATAAGTATTGAGATATACACATCGAATCAACGAGAAATGTAGGTTATTCATGTAAATGAAAATGGAATTGCCATTAGCAGTCATGGTCGTTCATTGAACCTAAGAATGGTTAATCTCATGATTATTAGTTACTAATATTTCCGCCATTAGAATAATCATGCACATGTCCAATAATGAATCATATGCATAAGAGCATGATGATTCATTGGCAAGCCATACAAGAAACGTCATGAATTCTCGAGGAGAATCCGATGAGCGATTTCAGTGTTTGACAGAATACTCTATCATATTAAAATTCGAACAACACGTAAGGATTTATGAAAATCCTAAGCCTTTTAAGCTTAAAAGAGAAATAAGAAGTTTGGAAAAGTACTTAGTTGAATAAGAAATTACTCAAAACTAATATTTTCTAAAATGCTAGGACTTGTGAGAAGTACTAGGCTAATCATCTTGACAATTGTTGCAAGACTCTACAAAACATATACCTAGTACAATGTGTGTGGGTGGAGTACTTGATCAGTACAAGTTATATCATTCACCACAAATTCGTTGGTTATGTGATAAACAACCAGAAAGTTCTTTCAAGATAAAGAACCCAAACCCAGGTTGGGAACCTATGTGTGTACTTGGTAAGGTTCATGCTATGAGAGATAACATGAATGTAAAGGAAAATGCGATTAAGAAGTTTTGAACACATGGGCACATGGTATGTTAAACTTCTATTGCAATCAACTAGTGTTAATACACTTACGATATGCATCACAAGGTTGTAATACGTATTGACCTCCTGAATGTGATGCTGACATTTGTCGTTTGAGTTATTATTAACTCACCTTATACTTTGTTATATCCAAACGGGTTGTAGAGACAGTTGAACCCCGTTAAAGTGAACACGGATTAGCATTGTATTCGCCCATAGTTACTTACATGAGGTGACGTCTCGAAGTGACTAGAATGTGATGCGATTGATGACAAGTTCAAGTGCCATAGAGTCATATGAGAATGACTAGTCGATCACATAGGCAGACTGTTAGGAACACTTTGTCGGGCCTTATGACCGCTTATAGAGTTCTGGCAAATTTATATAGCTTGGTCGTGGCGAGAGCTACTATAGTATTCTAATGAGTCGATTCTTTTGACTAAAGACTGTTCACCTAATATGGCACAGTTTCAGATTAACTTTGATTTGTGTTACTACGACCTTCGTAAATGGGGTCAAATGGGCATATTTTGGGTTATGATGGCTGTGGCTAGTCGAAGGGAATGAGTGCGATAGGAATTGTCCACCCCTGTCAGGGTTATAACAATATCTCAGGGCCACTCGAGGAGTAATGAACTGGAAATGCGTGGCCACGCTCGGAAGATATCTATGGTAGATAAATCCGGTCAATCAGTTATTCTCCAGATCGAGGAAACCACTCTCGATATGATCACTTGCAAGTACGACCTGAAAGACACCTTGCATTGAGTGGGAGATAGTAATAGGACAAGAGAATTGGTGACGCACACTTGTCGATGACAAGTGGGAGATTGTTGGAATATGTGTCCTCCGACAATAATGCGAGCACAACTGTTGATCATGATGATCACATGTTTAAGTCTCATTTTAAAGAATACAATTGGGAAGTAATATTTTATTGTCAACTGGTCCACACATATCGGTAATGATTGGCTGACTAGAGTTTGACATTACTGTCGTGCGACGGTGGTGATCAGTTGATCCCCTTAGGTCATACCTAAAGGGTAACACTCTTAATTGATCATTTAATTGATCGTATGACGATACGGGTTAATTACATTACTTAAAATTGACGGACGATTTTGGAAGTAATATTTACGTGTCTCATTGAAATTTGATTAAATGAGATACGGTCTAAGTAATCGAATTGTTTTAATTACTTAGATGAAATTATTGTTTAAGGAAACAATTGCATTTGAATGAATAAATTAATTATAAATACAAGATGTTGCGATTTATAATTGGTAAAATATTTTGGTACAAGTAATTATGAATTACTAAGTCGATTTTTGTATATGACGTATTTTTATTAATGCGTTGATTTTTAATATGTTAAAAATACATAACAATTTTATGTGACATGTGACATGTGACATATGACAAATTGACAATTTGACAAAGATAAAATGGAGTCCATTTTATCCATGTAAACCGAAATTAAGGGGAGTATTAGGAACATATTGTGTTGATTATGTTAGTGGTAAACATAATCATTTCCTTCTAGACCTAGCCATGCAACCCTACTTGCTCTCGTGAAGACCACCTTGTGCATGCATTGGCCCTCTTTCCTTCCCCATTCCACCCGGTTTTTGAGAGGAGAAAACCATGGGTTTTTCTCCTCATTTTTACCTAATATACACTACCTAAAACTTTTAGTGTATTTATTCATTCATTCATCTAAAAATAAGAATTTTAGAAAGATAAAATCTTCCTTCTCCTCCCTCTCTCTTAACCGAAATAATAGAGAGATCAAATAAGATTTTGGGTCAATTTTTACACAAAATTAATATTGTTCTAGTAATAATAATATTAATTTTATTAAGTTGTTATCTTGGGTATAAAACCTTGGGAGGGATCTCTTCTTGAATCCTTGTTCATCCAATTAAGGAGAGCTCAAGAACAAGAGAGTAGGAGAACTCTCTTGTGCCCTTTGATCCGAAATATCAATGTAAGAATGAAGATTTCTTCCTTATTTTACTTATAGTTTGCATGCAAAAGATCATCTTTTAATTTTATGACTAAATTAAAATTATAACATTATGAATATGTTGAGTATAGAGATATAGATTTCTAACATTTTTGTCTTGCCGCCTTCAAATGAGAAGCAAGGGAAAGGGTTTAGGGTTTGATTAGGGGGATCCGCGGTAGCGTTCCGCCTAATCAAACCCTAAACCCTTTCCCGTCCCATTTTAGGATACCCGGCCCCCCAAAAAAGGGTTCACTCGGCCCCTCTAGGGTGTCTTTTTGTCTTGGCGCCTTCGAATGAGAAGAAAGGGAAAGGGTTTAGGGTTGGATTAGGCGGATCTGCGGTAGCGGTCCGCCTAATCAAACCTTAAACCCTTTCCCGTCCCGTTTTAGGATACCCGGTCCTCCAAAAAAAGGTTCACTCGGCCCCTCTAGGGTGCCTTTTTGTCTTGCCGCCTTTGAATGAGAAGCAAGGGAAAGGGTTTAGGGTTGGATTAGGGGGATCCGCAGTAGCGGTCCGCCTAATCCAACCCTAAACACTTTCCCGTCCCGTTTTAGGATACCCGGCCCCCCAAAAAAGTGTTCACTCGGCCCCTCAATGGTGTCTTTTTGTCTTGCCGCCTTCAAATGAGAAGCAAGGGAAAGGGTTTAGGGTTTGATTAGGAGGATCCGCGGTAGCGGTCCGCCTAATCAAACCCTAAACCCTTTCCCGTCCTGTTTTAGGATACCGGCCTCCCAAAAAAGGGTTCACTCGGCCCCTCTAAGGTGTCTTTTTGTCTTGCCGCCTTCAAATGAGAAGCAAGAGAAAGGGTTTAGAGTTTGATTAGGGGGATCCGCTGTAGCGTTCTGCCTAATCAAACCCTAAACCCTTTCCCGTCCCGTTTTAGGATACCCTACTTCCCCCAAAAAGGGTTCACTCGGCCCCTCTAGGGTGTCTTTTTGTCTTGCCGCCTTCGAATGAGAAGAAAGGAAAAGGGTTTAGGGTTGGATTAGGCGGATCCGCGGTAGCGTTCCGCCTAATCAAACCCTAAACCCTTTCCCGTCCCGTTTTAGGATACCCGGCCCCCCAAAAAAGGGTTCACTCGGCCCCTCTAGGGTGTCTTTTTGCCTTGCCACCTTTGAATGAGAAGAAAGAGAAAGGGTTTAGGGTTGGATTAGGGGTATCCGCGGTAGCGTTCCGCCTAATCCAACCCTAAACCCTTTCCCGTCCCGTTTTAGGAAACCCGACCCCCCAAAAAAGGGTTCACTCGACCCCTCTAGGGTGTCTTTTTGTCTTGCCGCCTTCGAATGAGAAGCAAGGGAAAGGGTTTAGGGTTGGATTAGGGGGATCCGTGGTAGCGGTCCGCCTAATCAAACCCTTAACCCTTTGCCATTCCGTTTTAGGATACCCGGCTCCCGTAAAAAGGGTTCACTCGGCCCCTCTAGGGTGTCTTTTTGTCTTCCCGCATTCGAATGAGAAGCAAGGGAAAGGATTTAGTGTTTGATTAGGGGGATCCGCGGTAGCGGTCCGCCTAATCAAACCATAAACCCTTTCCCGTCCCGTTTTAGGATACCCGGCCCTCCCTAAAAAGGGTTCACTCGGCCCCTCTAGGGTGTCTTTTTGTCTTGGCGCCTTCAAATGAGAAGCAAGGATCCGCCTAATCCAACCCTAAACCCTTTCCCGTCCCGTTTTAGGATACCCCCCCCCCCCCCCCCAAAAAAAAAGGGGTCAGTACTGTCAAGTAGTATAATTTTGATCACTTAATTGTTCAACAGCAGTATAATTTTGATGTTTTGATTGCAGATATTTATACTTTGCTTTTTATCGTTAAAAATTCATTCGGATTAATGTGCATGAATTATTTTTTCTACATTTAGAAATACATTCGCATTGTTCTTCCCCAATTTTATATCTCTGAAGTATTCTTTCAACATTTACTTTCTAGTTTCTGTTAATTTTGAATTTTTAATTAAAGGTAACAATATATATTGTTTATACAGCTTTAAATTAATTTGCGTATTGTTTTTAATATAGAAATTGTTCTGAATCCTCTAAAAGTACATTATCTTTGTGACTAATGTACATTTCCTAAAATTAGGTAACTAGTGATTATCACTACTTGTCAATTTTGTATTTTCAATTGAACGTAATAATATAATACATTCAGCTTAAATTAATGTGCCGTTTGTTTTTAATATAGGAACTGTTCTGAAACATGTAAATAACATTATATTTGTAATTAATGTACATTTCCTAAAATTAGGTGACTGCTGATTATCTCTACTTGTTAATTTTTGGATTTTTAATTGAAGGTAATAATATAATGTACATTCAGCTTAAATTAATGTGTCGTTTGTTATTAATATAGAAATTGTTCTGAATCATTTAAAAGAACATTATATTTGTGATTAATGTACATTTCCTAAAATTTGGTAACTGCTGATTATCTCTACTTGTTTTGTAATTTCATTTTATTATTACAGACTATGGACCAGGAAGATAAAAAATCTCAAAAGCGGAGAAAAGTTACTTTTATTTTTCCACGAACTGAAAGTTGCACTGATGGTAAAAATAAGTGTGCTCCATTTACAAGAAAGCGTAAATAAGCTACTATTAATAATAAATCTAAGTCTATACAATCTTTCGCAAAGAAGATAAATGAAGAAAGTGATGATGATCTTGCAGTTAAGAAATAAATTGTTTATGTTAATAAACAAATTGTTACTGCAAAGAAAGAAAGTCCTCAAAAGTGTAAAGTAAGTAATAAGATGGTATTGGGTTCCAAGTGTAAGCAGAATTTGATTTATCTTCGTTTAAAAGTGCATATACGAGAATGTCTCCTACAGGAGTAGTTGAGGTAGTTGAACGTTTGTCATACGAACAATGGTGCGCACTAGAAGACATTGGATTTAGTGGGCTGGTTTGGTTAAGAGTTCGTTCCATTCCTTTAAAGCTTGAGTACTGGTTAATTAAGCAGTATAACCCATACCAAACTGTATTGATCTTCTTGATGGTGAGAAGTTGTTCTTGAAGGTTTCTGATGGAAGATCAACATTTGGATTTCCAATAGGCCCTAAAACAGTTGAATTATCCAAAACTCATACTGAATTAGAAGAGTTTCAAGAGTTTTATGGCAAATGGAAACAACAATTTGGTATAAAAGATGGACAAGTTCCACTCAAAACGCTTGAGAATTGGTTGATAAATCATGATCATGGTGGTGATGAATTCAAGGTTAACTTTGTTGTGTTTGCTGTTTCTTTGCTAATGAGAAACACCCAAAAGCCTTTGGTTAATCATCATGTTTTGAAATCGTTGATGAATGTTGATGAAATCAAAGATTACAATTGGTGTTCTTTTTTGTTAAAAAGTCTCCAAGAAAGCAAGATTGAGTGGGTGGAAAAGGAGACTCACTTCGGCGGGCCACTGTTGTTTTTGGAGGTAAGAAGTCTCAAAAAATATATTTGAAGTTCATAAATTAATTTAACATTGCAAGGTACGTTTTCATTCTCTTCTAACTAATTTTTTTTTTTTTTTTTTTTTTTTTTTTTTTTTTTTTTTTTTTTTGCAGCTCATCTATGTTGATCGCGTTGTTCATGTGGAAGGAAAAGTTAAAAGAGATTATTATAGGTTGGTAGGTTGGACTAATAGTTTGTTATCATCGAGAGAGAAGGATGAGATGAAAAGCGGTATGTTTGGAAATGGTAAGTTGGAGGCACCAATGGAGGAGGTGGTTGACAATACAGGTGTCGAATCTGTCTATCAAACAAAGGACTACACCGAGGAGTATATTCTTGATCTTGCTAAATGTATAACTAGTTTAGCTCAGAACATATCATCTGTTAAGGCTAAGTTAGAAAAAGGAGCATCAATAATTAAGGAGAACAAGACTGCTAAGAAGCTCTGTGATCATGCATTTAGTTTACTCAATTTGTCAAATGAGCACAGCTCCGCTGATAGTGAAAGTTCTTTTGGTACTAATGTTGCTGATATTCCAGATGCTGTTCTTGCTGCTGAGAATGATGTTAGTAATCATCCTTTCGTTCTTGAAGCTTTGAATAATGTAAACATAACTTTAAAAAATAGTATTCAGGTTGAAAGCATGTCATTGAAGAGGCCGATTTTTTATACATACAAAAAGGTAAATATGTTGATCATATTTTTTGTTATATTATGTTAACTTGGTGGTTAAGTGTATTGTTCTTTAATTTGATACATTTCAACTACTCCAGAAGCCTTGTGCATTGAGAAAAGAAGGTGAATTAGTTTACAATGTGAATGAACATAACAAGGAAGAGGTGTCAAAAAGAGAGTCAGAGGAAAACAAAGTTGAAGCAGTTGAAAATGGAAATGAACACAAGAAGGAAGAGATGTCAAAAGGGGAGTCAGAGGAAGACAAAGTTAAATCGGTTGAAAATTGGAATGAAGATAACAAGGAAGACGTGTCGGAAGGGGAGTTTGAGGAAAACAAAGTTGAAAAAGTTGAAAATTGGAATGAAGACAACAAGGAAGAGGTGTTAGAAGGGGAGTGTGACAAAAACAAAACATCTGATGATGACAAGAATGTACGAAATGATTCGAACCATCGTTATGTTGATAGTGACGGGGAGAATGAGGAAGAAGCCAATACGGATAATCTTATAAATACCCTTGTATGTAGCATGTTATCTGAAAATTATAGTGAAGAATCCAAGGCAACCAATCCCAATCCAAGCTTAGATATTAGTACTGAATTTGATTTACTAAGAGGAGACACTGACCCATGTACAGAGCCATCTCAGTTTCAGCACTATATTGCTGACTACGTCTACTACACCAAGGGAAAAGGCACTGTTCTTGAAGGAAAAGTAGATCTATATACTTAACATACTCATATATGTTTTAATTTAATTTGTCATAAAATTAACTAATGATCTTATGCATGCAAACTAACAAACAAAATAAGGAAGAAACATTGTTCTTACATTGGAAATTCGGTTAATATGGGCACAAGAGAGATCACCTTTCTCTCTTGTTCTTGTGCTTTCCTTTAATGGAAGAACTAAGATCCAAGTATAGGATCTCTCCCAAAGCTTTATACCCAAGGCTCACTCTTAATAAAATTAATACTATGAATACTAGATAATATTAATTTTGTAGGAAAAATGACCCAAAATAATTTGGTTTTAATCTCCCAAAACCGGTTAGGAGAGGAGAAGAGGAAGTGGAATATTTTTATCTCTCTAAAAATATTTTTGATAAGATGAATGAATGAATAAGACAATAACATTATTGTGTATAAGGTAAAATTGAGAGGAAAAACCAAGTGGTTTTTGCCTCTAAAAACCGGGTGGTAGGAGGGGCAAAGGGAGCCAATGCATGCCTTTGTTTATCTTCACAATGTAAACTAGGGTTGCATGGCTAGTAAGGTAAGTAATCATTATGTGTACCACTTATATTATAAACACAATATTTAGCCTAATCCCCTCTTAATTTCGGTACACTAGATAACATGGATTCTATATTATTTTTGTCAATTTGTCAATATGTTACATGTCACATGTCACATAAAATTGCTATGTATTTTTAACATATTAAAAATCAACGTATTAATAAAAATACGTCATATACAAAAATCGACTTAGTAATTCATAATTACTTGTACCAAAATATTTTACCAATTATAAATCACAACAATTTGTATTTATAATAATTCATTCACTTTCAATTGTTTCTTTAAACAATAATTTCATCTGAGTAAAGATACAATTCGATTACTCAGACTGTATCTCATTTAATCAAATTCCAATGTGATACGTAAATTTTACTTCCAAAATCGTCCGTCAATTTTCAAGTAATTTAATTAACTCGTAACGTTATACGATTAAATAAATGATCAATTAAGAGTGTTGCCCTATAGGTATGACCTAGGGGATCAACTGATCACCACCGTCGCACGACGCGATGATAATGTCAAACTCTAGTCACCAATCATTACCGATATATGTTGATCGATTGACAAGAAAAAACTTCCCAATTGTATTCTTTATAATGAGACTTAAACATGTGATCATCATGATCAACAGTCGTGATCGCATTATTGTCGGAGGACACATATTCCAACAATCTCCCACTTGTCCTCGACAAGTGTGCGTCACCAATTCTCTTGTCCTATTACTATCTCCCACTCAATGCAAGGTGTCTTTCAGGTCGTACTTGCAAGTGATCATATCGAGAGTGGTTTCCTCGATCTGGAGAATAACTGATTGGCCGGATTTATCCACCATGGATACATTCCGAGCGTGGCCACGTATTTCCAGTTCATTACTCCTCGAGTGGCCCTGAGATATTGTTATAACCCTGACTAGGGGTGGACAATTCCTATCGCACTCATTCCCTTCAACTAGCCACAGCCATCATAACCCAAAATATGCCCATTTGACCCCATTTACGAAGGTCGTAGTAACACAAATCAAAGTTAATCTAAAACTGTGCCATCTTAGGCTAATAGTCTTTAGTCAAAAGAATCGACTCATTTGAATACTATAGCAGCTCTCGCCACGACCAGGCTATATAAATTTGCCAGAACTCTATAAGCAGTCATAAGGCCCGACAAAATGTTCCTAACAGTCTGCCTATGTGATCGACTAGTCATCTCACATGACTCTATGGCACTTGAACTTGCCATCAATCGCATCACACTCTAGTCACTTCGAGACGTCACCTCATGTAAGTAACTATGGGCAAATACAATGTTAATCCATGTTCACTTTAACGGGGTTCAATTGTCTCCACAACCCGTTTGGATATAACAATGTACAAGCTGAGGTAATAATAACTCAAACGACAAATGTCGACATCACACTCGGGTAGTCAATACCATATTACAACCTTGTGATGTATATCGTAAGTGTAAACACTTATTGATTGCAGTAGAAGTTTAACATGCCATGTGTCCATGTGTTCAAACTTCTTAATCGTATTATCCTTTATATTCATGTTATCACTCATAGCATGAACCTTACCAAGTACACATCAAGGTTCCCGACCTTGGTTTTGGTTCTTTATCTTGAAAGAACTTCCTTATCGATTATCACATAACGAACGAATTTGTGGTGAATGATATAACTTGTACTGATCAAGTACTCCATCCACACACAATGCACTAGGTACATGTTTTGTTGAGTCTTGCAACAATTTGTCAAGATGATTAGCCTAGCACTTCTTACAAGTCCTAGCATAGTTAGGAAAGATTAGTTTTGAGCAACTTCTTATTCAACTAAGTATCTTTCCAATAACCTCTTATTTCTCCTTTTGATTGAAAGGCTTAGGATTCTCATAAATCCTTACAAGTTCTCGGATTTTCTACAATATGCGCAACCTCTTGACACATAACAGAGCATTTTATCAAACACCGAAATCGCTCATTGGATTCTACTCGAGAATTCATGACGTTTCTTTTATGGCTTACCAATGAATCATCATGCTCTTATGCATATGATGCACCATTGGACATGTGCATGATTATTCTAATGGCGAAAACATTAGTTACTAATAATCATGAGATCAACCGTTCATAGGTTCAATGAACGACCATGACTGCTAATGGCAATTCCATTTTCATCTACATGAATAACCTATGTGTATGTTGATATGATGTGTATCTCTTAATACTAATCCAATAATTCTTGTCGTAATTGGATTCATCATAGTCCAAATTCATCCAGAATTGAAAACTCAAATACTTCTTTGTAAAGGAAGATATTAGCTCGTCATTCCTAATGAGTAATGAGTTGTAAACATTCAGAGGATGAAAGCTCCCACTAAATCCCATGTCTTCACATGATAATTTGTAAACTCCCACTTAATTCCACATGTTTCGAAATTTATTACTTAATCGAAAACATTTCAAAATTGGAATGTATGTTGCTTTGCAAAGTTATTAAGATGAAGCCATATATGTTCCCATCATATCCTTTCAAAATTCCTATTTCGAAGAGGTCTCATCTTAACCTTATGGAAAGAGATTTTAATCTCTAACTCACACATATCATAATGATGTGTAGCAATGTCATTATAAATAATATCTAGAACACGTCCTTCGAAATACCCTTTCGGAAGGAGGTTTAACCATTTCATTTTCATAATGAGGTTAAGTAATGACATCTGCGTGGTTTAAAACTTTGGCTATTGAAGATATCGGTATATCAATCCTTGCAACCTCTAGTCATAAATATCGCTTATTACTAGGATGTTACATTGATTCATTTAGGCTCTTAAGTAAATCTCAAGGTTGAAACTATTGGTCAAAATTTATCATAAACTAGTCAAAACTCTTGTTAAGACTTTACATTAGTCATTTTGTTCCAAAACTTTCTTTTGGTCTCCTCGTGTAGTTATCTTGAGAACATACTCTTATGATTACTTCACTTGGTCTCTTTAGTCATATCGAACTTACTTGAGACCATAGATCTCATCTATTGGGTATACTATATAAATAGATATACCTTTATTCAAATCATTCTCTCTTGCGTAGATCTCATTTACACAATCTTATCTTGGTGTCAGTTGTGTCCTCATTTTTCTCCCACTCTATCTTTAGAATAAATACACTAGAGATTCAAAGATAGCATATGAGACACAAATAATGAATTTGAAGTATAAGGAGAACTATCTCATAGGTTGACTAATAGTTTTAGATTTCGTAGGTGTACTTGGTGATTGACATTCTTTTAAGAGAGTTCATAGACTCAAAAATTACTTTGTAAATGATCACACACAAGCCTTAAGCATGTGGACATATAATGAATCCCGTCGTTATATTTGTCTATTAGATCATTTTAAGTTATATGTTTCTAAGAATAAGCATTTAAACATGAATTTTAGAACAAAAGGATAAAATGATAAAACGGGTGACTTGGGTTGTTAACCAAGTCACCATTATCCAAAATACCTTTCCATGTCGAACACGGAAATTTAAGGTTTTAAAATCCAAAACATGAATAAAATAAGACAATAAAAAGCAAAGCTCCATGAAAGCTATTCCTAGCTTCTTGATGGTATCTTATGCTTACTTTTCTTTTCCCTTGTCTTTGCTTGGTGGAGGCCCTATTTACAATAAAAAGGGAGATACATTATCACAACTTTGTATCATAATACCATAGTTAAATTAGAAACATAAAAGAAAGGATAGTCATTTACCTACTGGAGTGATCTTTCCAGCCTTAATATCACCAAGGTATTTGGAACAATTTCTTTTCCAATGTCCCATACCATTATAATAATGGCATTTATCAAGAGGACCCTTCTTGATTTTTGAAGTGCTAGCTTCACAAGTCCTAGCTTTGGTGAAAGTGGGAGCTTGCTTCTTACTCTTCCTCCCATTCTTCTTGAACTTCCCCTTACTCTTAGTGCTTATGTTAAGCACATCCTTGGGTGGGTTCACATTTAACCCCATGTCCCTTTCGGCTTGCACAAGTAACTTGTGCAATTCTTCAAGAGACACATCCTTGTCTTGCATGTTAAAATTCACCCGGAATTGAACATATGCTTTGACTTTGGACAAGGAGTGTAGAATCCTATCTACAACAAGTTCTTTGGGGATTTCAACCTTTTGAATCTTCAAGGTCTCGACAAGCTCCATAAGTTTGAGCACATGAGGGCTAACCTTTTGGCCCTCTTTGAAGTCGAGATCAAAGAATGCCGCGGCCGCCTCATATTGGACGATCCGCGGAGTTTGTGAAAACATTGTCACAAGCTTGGAGTAAATCTCATTAGCATTGCCCATTTTAAAGGCTCTCCTTTGGAGATCCGCCTCCATCGCAAATATCAAGACATTTTTCATTGCGGCGGACTCCTTTTGGTAAGCCTCATATGCTTCCCTAGTGGCGGCGGTCGACCTAGTAGTAGGTTCGGGTGGAGAGGCCTCGGTAAGGTAACGAAGCTTGTCGTCACCTTGGGCGGCTAATTTGAGTTGGGCATCCCAATCGGAGAAATTTGACCCATTCTTTTCAAGTTTACATCGATCCATGAAGGATCGGAGCCATGATGTATTAGCGAGAGGCGTGGCGTTAGGGGTTGGTGTTGCCATTTGTTATGAGAAAAAGAAGTGGTCTACAAAACAAAATGGAAGGAGTAAAACAAATGTCGTTTTAATAATAATACTCGTAAAAAATGTATAATTTAATTAAGTTTTATGCATTTTTCTAGTGACCTCTACCCAACTAGATAAATGATTCCAAGACCCAAATTCATATCGACTTAGACACGGTATGGCCGATGAAACCCTTATCAATATAACTCGGTGGATTAACGTTTTAATCGATTCTACTTTTAGAACTCTTGGTCGATAAGATTACTCTAATAATTATTTATAGCCCAAAACACATCTGACAAGGGCACGGTATGGCCGATGAAACCCTTATCGAAAAACTTTTGTTGAGTTCAATCCAAATTTCGAATAAATGTGTCCATGATCCAAATCCACATCAACTTGGGCACGGTATGGCCGATGAAACCCTCATTAACATGAACTCGGTGGATTAACATTCATCACCCACTTCCCCTACGTAACAAGGTTTGTACCCCAGTAGGGCCGAGTGCACTCCCTCGCGAAATAGGTTTTCATGGTTTCTACTATTTGGTAAGGCTATGTCTCAATTAATTGTTTTAGCGAGAGGTCATGTCAATTTATTATCTATCACGTTTTAAGTGAACTAAAGCGGTGAACTACGATAATTCTAATTGACACGGTCGATAAACTCGATGAAAGAGGATGCATGTTTTAGTTATGGCGATTTAGCTATGCATGCGACATATAAATAAAATGCAAACATAAAATAAATCCTAGTATGGCCTTCCTAAAATAGAAAACCTATTTAACTATTACATATTCGGAAACCAACTCCATTGGTCCCTTGAACTTCGGTTGTGGCACGCATCTCGAGGTAACACCGTCTTTATGTATCGCCATCTTGAAGAAATCCGTCTTGGGGAACTCCGAGATAAATTAAATTACATAGCAAATTACATAATTTCCTATTATACATTTGTAACTAAAATAAAATAAATCTATTAAATTACAAAACGGTGATACGAGATCACAATAAAATTACAACTGAATCGATATTCCCATACATTTTGGGAAATACCAATTAAAACTAAGGCCATACTAAGTAAAAATTACATAATTCAAAAATTACATAAATTAAAATTATGACAATCATAAAGAAAATGCAGCATTATAATATGTATGAACATGCCCAATTTTATGCTAAATCGCCTTTAATTAGCCAATATCGTATATTACTCGGTTTTTACGGATTTGCGGGATTTCAACATTTTATAATCACAAAAATTACATAAATTCATATTTATGCATAATTTAATTACCCTAACCTCTTAGTACTCAAAATTTAGTCTTCACTAATTATTTGACCATAATTAACTCATATTTCTAAAATTGTTCATAAATGGACTTAAAATTATAAAAATAAGCTATAAACTTCAAATAAATCACGAAAATTTCAAATAAATTCAAAATTTGAAATTTAAACTCATGAACATTCTGGAAAAATACCATGACACTCATAATGTTCAAAACTTAGGTTAAAAATTTCGAAATTGTTCCGGAAAAACAATGTTGCGGTTTATCGTTTTTAACTAAAATAATCATAAAAACATGTGAAAAATTATATACATCAACTTTTCAATTTTAGATCTGAAAAAGATAATAAAATGCAACATATGATGTTTTTCTTTAGTCATAGTGTATGTTATATCAATATTTCACTAATAAAGTCACTATTCATGCAATTTTTCTTCAAAAATCCATAAATCATGCAAAAACACTTCAATATAGCCTATTATTTTACACACATCTTGTAAAATTGCATGTGACAACATACTAAATTTCTATGACCAGATTCGAAATTTATCTCATATTAACCTATTTTTCACCTAAATCCGAATTTAATAATGAAAAATCCATTTTTCGAGCATAAGAAGTCCCAAAATTATGAAAATTTACAGATTATCTCAAAATAATATACGTGACAACATATCCAAAAATCACTGGAAAATTCGAAGTTTAGCTAATTTTAGTCCGAAAATGACATTTTTACTCATAAAATCATATTTTAATGCCATTATTGTATAATATGAACAATAAAAATCCGTAAATTAACCAAAATATCCTAAAAACATTTTAGGACCATAAATTTTAACATGCACAAATTAATTTCGTGATATATCATAATAACACAAATTATACAAGTTTTATATGTTATTCTTATAACTCGGAAAAACTTTTAACCGATTTGCATGCAAACAACCATGGCTCTTGATACCGATTGGAGGAAAAGTAGATCTATATACTTAACATACTTGATACCGTCGTCAGGTACCAAAAATAAATACCTAAGTTACAACCAACAGAAGTCAGCGGCAAGTAGGGTCACAATGTGGGGGTTTGAAATGTTTTGAACTAAACTAATTAGACTAAGGCAAGAGACAAAGAATTAAGGGAAATTAACAGAAGGAGAAGGGAACTAGGATTTTGGGTCATCAATAAACGTCAGTCAATTGCAGCTAAGGTCACAGATCAGTCGATGTGTCGGTCTAAGGGGCAATGAATATCTCCTTTCGGTCTCAATTCACCCTAAAATACTATTAGCTTAACTTTCGCCCTCACTAAAGCATCCTATTGTTCACTGCAGGTCTCACCTATTCCAACCTTTCGGTCCAGGTCAAGGTTTACCAATATTAAAAGGCTAATTGTATCGACTCAACTAGCAGGATACAGTTAAAGCAGCGATTATCAACATAGACTAAACAACAACGACCAATCTATAAACTAATTAGCAATTAACATTAGTCTAATGAATCACCTAATCCTAGCAGAGTAATTAGCTAGACATGAATAAAAGAGGAAGAAGGAATGAGGGAAGAATAATAAACATTAAATAATTAAGGAGAAAAAGAGAGAGAGAGAGTTACAGTAGAAATAGATCCGGAAAATAAGAGGTAGAATAGAAAACAGTAGTAAAGCATCGTCTGATAGTGTGTAGTCAAATTCCAGAGGAGAAACCCCTAAAACTGACGTCCTAACTTCCTATTTATAAGAAAACAGGAATTATTTAACCTAATGACGGAAATAAACTAAAAAGACCAAGCCCATAAGAGAATCCACTCGATCGAGTGATTTAAAACCACTCGATCGAGTAAACTAAAGCTTAAACCACTCGATCGAGTAGAAAATCTACTCGATCGAGTAAATCAATAAATGCAACTACTCGATCGAGTAGAAAAAGGACTCGATCGAGTAGAAAGAGGACTCGATCGAGTACTTTCCAGCAACAGTTTCCTGCTTTGCGCACTGAACTTCAAACGGCTGCGATTTCTTCGTTACTTGGGCAAACAAAGTGATTCCAGTGGCTTTGGAAAGCTAAGAGGACAAGCTTTCATCTCCAATTGGAATCACCTGAATATCTGTTGTATAACTCGAGATATGGCTCTCCAAAGTAGGCACTAGCAATTTGAAGTTCTTCCTTTGCTCGCCTAGCTATCTTTCTTCTTTGCGCATCTCAAAATAGCTACATTTCCGCTCCAAATTCATTCTTCCTCCAAATGCATGCTAAACGGACGGTAAAAGGCTCGATTTCACTACTTTCTGGTTCATTCCTGCAAATAAGACAAAACAAACCAAAGTAGCATATTTGGGGCATTTCGTAGCATAAACTACGATAAAAGCATGGAAATACGTGCATGAAAAGGCCTAAAAAGACTATATAAAATGCACGTATCAATACTCATATATGTTTTAATTTAATTTGTCATAAAATTAACTATTGATCTTATGCATGCAAACTAACAAACAAAATAAGGAAGAAACATTGTTCTTACATTGGAAATTCGGTTAATATGGGCACAAGAGAGATCACCTTTCTCTCTTGTTCTTGTGCTTTCCTTTAATGGAAGAACTAAGATCCAAGTATAGGATCTCTCCCAAAGCTTTATACCCAAGGCTCACTCTTAATAAAATTAATACTATGAATACTAGATAATATTAATTTTGTAGGAAAAATGACCCAAAATAATTTGGTTTTAATCTCCCAAAACCGGTTAGGAGAGGAGAAGAGGAAGTGGAATATTTTTATCTCTCTAAAAATATTGTTGATAAGATGAATGAATGAATGAATAAGACAATAACATTATTGTGTATAAGGTAAAATTGAGAGGAAAAACCAAGTGGTTTTTGCCTCTAAAAACCGGGTGGTAGGAGGGGCAAAGGGAGCCAATGCATGCCTTTGTTTATCTTCACAATGTAAACTAGGGTTGCATGGCTAGTAAGGTAAGTAATCATTATGTTTACCACTTATATTATAAACACAATATTTAGCCTAATCCCCTCTTAATTTCGGTACACTAGATAATATGGATTCCATATTATTTTTGTCAATTTGTCAATATGTTACATGTCACATGTCACATAAAATTGCTATGTATTTTTAACATATTAAAAATCAACGTATTAATAAAAATACGTCATATACAAAAATCGACTTAGTAATTCATAATTACTTGTACCAAAATATTTTACCAATTATAAATCACAACAATTTGTATTTATAATAATTCATTCAATTTCAATTGTTTCTTTAAACAATAATTTCATCTGAGTAAAGATACAATTCGATTACTCAGACCATATCTCATTTAATCAAATTCCAATGTGATACGTAAATTTTACTTCCAAAATCGTCCGTCAATTTTCAAGTAATTTAATTAACTCGTAACGTTATACGATTAATTAAATGATCAATTAAGAGTGTTGCCCTATAGGTATGACCTAGGGGATCAATCGATCACCACCGTCCGCATCGACGAAAATGTCAAACTCTAGTCAGCCAATCATTACCGATATATGTTGATCAGTTGACAGTAAAAAAAAACTTCCCAATTGTATTCTTTATAATGAGACTTAAACATGTGATCATCATGATCAACAGTCGTGATCGCATTATTGTCGGAAAACACATATTCCAACAGTTCTTGCTAGGTATATTTTATTCTACTCATTATGTTTCTTTTATTTAATCATTCTGTACATTTCGTTTGGGTATTATGTGCATTATTAATAAAGATAATGTACATATGTGTAATTAACTGACTTGTTTTGTGTAACGTCTGAATCAGTGAAAAGCTCTTTGAGTTTAAGAATGTCGTGGGTACCCGATATATTTTTGCATCTCTAAAACCACCTCGGTATATAGCAGATGCTATGGTTGATTGTTGGTCAGCTTACTTGAATTTCAATGAACTTGAAAGAAAATTTTAAGCACCACGTCGATTCTTTGCTTCAACCCTCATATTTGTAAGTAAAATTTTATTTCATTCTATATTACAATAATTTTATGTTATACAAGTGTATATTAATAGAAGAATATTATGATCTGTGTGTGCAGCAAGCATTTCAAGGAAAAGGAAAGAATTCAAATTTGAAAGACAATTGGAAGTATTCAAGAAGCATCTTAGAAATGAGTTAAATCATGCTGGGATTATTGATGTGACAAAAGTTGATATGGTTAGCTCAAACAATATATATTGTCAATACATAGTGTTTTCTGCTGCTAATTTACTCTCGTAACAAATTTTATGTCTGTTGTATCTTCTAATCATTTCTTATATAAAACAGTTTTTTTCCCAATAATATCCGACAAGCATTTTTACTTGTTCGTATTCAATATGGAGAAGAACAAGTTTGTTATTCTTGATAATCAACAACATGATGAAACCCCAAAAACCTCGTTATGGAAACAAACCTTGGAATATGGTAATTGTTCAGTTGCCTTTCATTGGTTATTTTTTCTTTTACAATGTCATATTTTTTTGCACGGTCTCTCTAGACAGTTTGATATGAATTTTTCCATGCAGCGTAATGCTTTGGCAGAATATTTCAATGACATTGGTGATTTGAAGGAAAGAGTAAGAGCAATGGAGCCTGCTGTATTGAAAATGCCTTGGAGAAACCATCAAAATGTTGTTGACTGTGGTATTTACACAATGAAACACATGGAAACGTACAAGGGGGGTCAGTATTGGACTTGTGGGTTGACAAAAAACAACGTAAGTTTCTAAACAATTTATATCCAATAATTGTAAATGTACTTTTGGTTTAATTAAATGATCTTTGTTAAAGTATTAAAAGCACATTCTTGTTTATAAGTTACCTATCCTCAAGATATTCTAATTTTTGTAGATGGATGGACTTCGAATATTGAGAATCAAATATCTTTTTTTTTTTTTTGATAAAATGTAAGTATATATCAAAAAGAGAAAGTCACCATACAATGGGAACGGGACATTCATCAAGTAGACGAACTGTGCCGGCCCATATTACATCTTTGGCCAAATACTAGCCCAACAAAAGTCAACAAAACAAGATAAACCTGTTTTACAAAATCAGATTTGGTAAGGATGAACCCTAAATCTTCTTCCTACCCAAATCCCCTTTTATCGTCCTTCTGACAACAACAAATCACTCCCTATTACTCAGCAGCTCCTGAATCCAATTTTCCTCTCTTCTAGTCAGTCTCCTGCGATCCAGTCCTCGGATTCTCAATTGCAGCTCTTCTTTAATCATTCTCGCAAGCTTATGTGGTCGGATAAGCAACAAATCATACCTGCTTCGATTTCTTTGATGCCAAACATAGTAGATACAGGCATTAACAGCAGCATCAAGGATCCCCAGTTGAATCTGTGTGCCATTTCTCCCCAGTCGCCAAGAGAGCCAATTAATGGCGGGTATGTTAATTCCTAGCCATTCTCCAATGTGCATTACCAATCTCTTGCTATACGGACAATCAAAGAATAGATGCTCCAAAGTTTCCTCCAATCGTCCGCATATGTAACAGGTATTATCCTCACTGATTCCTAACTTGTGTAATTTACTTCTAGTATTCATATTTCCATGGTGAAATATCCAGGCTATGAAGCCATGCTTTGGAATCGTCCAAGTATTCCACATTAAACCCGACCATGGAACTTCCAGTGATTTAGCTCGTAGGAATTCATAACCTTTAGAGATCGTATATTTATAACCATTAGTATCCCAGGACTGTTGTTGATATGCTAGCTGTAGATCCTCTTTTACTTGGCAAATCTTTCTCCAATACCATGATGAATTAGTATTTGGTGAATAATCCTGCCAAATTGAGCCCCTAAGGTAGATGTTATTAACCCATTTGACCCATAGAAGATCTGGCTTAGTGTAAATCCACCAAACCAGTTTGCCTACTGCTGCTTTGTTCCACATAATGTCCTGCTTAAGGCCTAGACCTCCTTCCTTTTTTGGTCTACATACTTTATCCCAAGCAACCAAGGGTGATCTCAGGTAGTCAACTCCCCCATCCAATAAGAAGTTCCTGCAAATTTGCTCAATGCTACTAATGATGCCAGTTGGCAGAATGAACATTTGGGCCCAATAGTTATGCAATGTCTTAAGCACAGCCTTAACCAAAACCAACCTTCCTGTATAAGATAACTTCCTGGCTCCCAGAGTTCTTATTCGAGCCACAATCTTATCAATGAGAGGCTTGCAATCATGAGCATTAAGTCTGGTAGTCTTAATAGGCACTCCTAGATACCTGAAAGGAAGTTTACCTTCAATTAGCCCAGAGACTCTTAAGAAGTCAGCCTTCAAAGAGTCTTTCACCCCATTAAAATACACATTAGACTTCCCTTTACTCATCTTGAGTCCTGAAGATGCTGAAAAAGTTGAGAATGTCCTGATAATAGTCATCATTGATTTAGCATCTCCCTTACTAAAGAGCAATAGATCATCTGCAAACATAAGATGAGAGAGCCGTATAGGTGAGCAGAGTGGATGAAACTTGAATCCCATTGTAGCAGTAGAGATCACCAATAACCTAGAAAGATACTCCATACATATGGTAAACAACAGGGGAGATAGAGGATCCCCCTGTCTCAGTCCTCTTTGACCTTTGAAAAAGCCAAACATGTTCCCATTTAAGTTAAGAGAGTAAGTGGCAGAGGTGACACATTGCATAATCCACCCTCTGAAAGCACCTAGAAATTTAAGAGCCTCCATCATTTGGTCTAGAAAATCCCATTCAATAGTGTCATAGGCTTTTTGGAGGTCCATCTTTATCAGACATCTAGGAGCCACTGCCCTCTTCTCATACATTCTAACAAGATCCTGACAAATTAAGATATTTTCCATAATGCTTCTCCCATGAATAAATCCTCCTTGATTTTGTGAGATGATGTCAGGTAAAACAAGGGCTAGCCTATTACAAAGTAATTTAGAAATGCATTTGTATAGCACATTGCAACAGGCAATAGGTCTGTACTCTAGGACAGAAGAGGGGTTTGTCACTTTAGGAATGAGAGTGAGAAGTGTTGTGTTCAGTTGTTTAAGAAGCAAACCTGATTGGAAAAAATCAGAGATAGCATTACAGATTTCACCTCCCACAATTTCCCAGGAATCTTTAAAAAATTGACTAGAATACCCATCAGGTCCTGGTGTCTTATCATTAGGTATACTGAACATAGCCTCTTTTATCTCCTGATGTGTAATAGGACTTAAGAGCTTCTGACAGTGTGCTTCAGTACACATGTTGCCTTTCTGGACCACAGATTTTTTAACTTGGAGAGTCTGGTTTTTGGAACCTAGGAGCATGTTATAGTATTCCAGAAAAGCCATTTTTATACCATCTTCAGTAGTATGCATCCTACCATTGTGATCTTTAATCTGATAGATAGCATTTTTATTCCTTCTAGCCTTGATGAGTCCATGAAAATAGGCAGAATTAGTGTCACCCTCATTCATCCAGTGAGCTTTTGTTTTTTGCTGTAAGAACTTCAGTTTGGCTTCATGCAAGAATAGGAACTGTTTATGAGCTTCATACTCTTTCTGAATGAGATCAGCATCCCCTGGAGTTTGAGTTAGTAGCTGCTGTATGTGAGTCAACTTAACCTGGGCTAAATCAGACTGATTCTCAACATCACTAAAATGCATTCTATTGAGCTGCTTAAGCTTAGGCTTCAACAACTTAAGCTTCCTGACCACCCCATACATGTGTGTCCCTCTGATAATTTGATTCCAACAAGCTGTGACACACTCTTTAAAATCAGGAGCCTTGCTCCACATATTATAATATCTGAAAGCTCGTTTGTGAGACTGAGTATCAGTAGCAGTGACTAGGCAAGGAGTGTGATCAAAAGACCTTCAGGTAGAAAATTTGCAAAATATTCAGGTAACTGGACTGATCATTCATGATTCAGAAAAATTCTATCCAGTCTACTATAAACCCTTGTTTCAGGGGCTTGTTTGTTATTCCAAGTATAGAAAGCTCCTGTAGAAGGCATATCACTCAAGTTGCAGTCCTCAATGCAATGTTGGAAAGGCTCTGCTTCAGAATTAGAAACATGTCCTCCCAACCTCTCATGTGTCTGAGACACACAGTTAAAATCTCCCCCAGTTGACCAGGGACCACTGACCTGCATAGCTATCCTTCTAAGACTGCTCCAAAGATCCTCTCTCTCTTTATCTCCATTGAAAGCATAAACTAGAGAGTGATGAAATTGTTGTTGTGTGGATTTATCAGTGACCAAAAAGTGCATAAATTGGGCATTACTCTAAAACCAAGATATCCACCATAGTGGGATTCCACAATAGCCAGATTCTTCCTCCCTTATGGTAAGCTGAATTGGTGGTCACACACCAATCCTTAAAAATATTATTAACAGTTTTATTAAGATTTTGTGGTTTTATTTTTGTTTCAAGCAGACAAAAAAAAACCAACATTATTAGACTGAAGAAATCTATTAACAAATCTCTGCTTCCCCTCCCTATTCATCCCCCTCACATTCCAAAATCCAAAAATAATCATGGGGTAAGATGGATAGGTTCACTACCATTAATATCAACTCCTGCTCTGGGAGAACTTATAACAACTCCTGCTCTAGGAGGACTTGTGCCTCTCAATACCTCCTTATAGGTAGGAGAAATCTGATGATCAGAGTTGTCCCCAGCCTGTCTTGTTACTCTCACTGGCCTGACTGGAGACCTTGAGCCCCCTTCCAGGTTTTGTATCCTTACAACAGGTGTATGAACATTATCTTGTAGGTCTGTACCTTGTTCTTGAACCTGTACAATAGCCTGAACAGATGCAGTAGCCATACTGGCTGAAGGATTTGCAACTTTCTGCTTTTGGACAGGTCTCCACACTTTATGAGGAACCTGCCTTGATTGCACAGGTTTGCCTTTCCTGCAATTCTCTTTCTCATGCCCAAGTAGTTTACATTTAGTAAACACACTTGGCTTCCATTCATATTCAATATCCAAAGTCATTAGCTTGTGTTTCTCATCCAAGAATTGAATAGTTTTTGGAAATTGCTGCCCTAATTGCAACTTAACCATAACCCTTGCAAATCCTAATCTAGTTTTTTGCTCAGTGGCCTCATCACTTTTCACATACTGACCTACTAGATTAACAATTTTACTTAAGCTTTTACCCCAAAATTTCAAGGGCAACTTGTGAATTCGACCCGGCAGTACACTCTTAACTTCCTCCTTTGATAATTCAACCTCTGGTGTCCATGGTCTAAGTATCATAGGCTTATTATGAAATAAGAAGTGTCCACTGGTTAGAACTGCTTGTTTCATTTCCTCAGTTTGAAATCTAACTAGGAAAACTCCATTTGGCATAAAAGATATTTTAGTAATTGTGTGCTTACTCCATAATTTTTTCAGGAATCCTTCAAAGGCTTGCCAAAGAGGATTGGCCCCCAAGATGAAGCCATAAATAGCATTTTGCCAGTACTCCAATTCATCTTGTACGTCCTCATCAGTTAAATGAAGTAACTCAGACGGCTCATCATCAACCAGCTGCAAGATCTTTTTTCCATGTCTCTGGAACCATTCTCCATCATCCTGGCCTTGTTCCTCTTCATCCTTATCCATCTCCACCACTGCCTCCACAACATTCTCAATTTGTAATTCACAGTCCTGTAGTATGGGAACCCCTGTAATCTCATTTATACTTTTAGTTTTCTGTCCCTCCTCTACATCAGGTCCCTGTATTTTCTTTGCTTTTTCAGATCGTAAAACTCTGGAAGTAGCAGTTTGTGCCGAATTCTTTTGTAAAGAGGATTTCTTAGATGATTCAATAGCCATAGCAATAGATCAGATCAAGGAAGTAGCCCTAATCAGACGGCATCCTCTTTCTCTATAATTAGGTATATATGATATGTGAATCAAATATCTTTGCACTTTGGTTTCATCCAAGTGCAACATTGTTTGTGATGACGTTTTAACAAAGGTGAAGCAGTATCAAGAGAAGCCCTTCCCAAAGAAACTGGATTCGTCTGATGAAGAATTCTACGAGGGTGATGAGACTGTTGGGGATGAGAAGATAGGAGAGGAGGTAGTTGGAAAGAAAGAGAAGAGTACCGATGATATTGTTGTCCCTGACAACAATGAGACTGTTAGGGTTAAGAAGAGAACAATGGAGGTAGGTTGTATAAAAGGGAATATACCAGATGGTAATGATGCTTGTGAGAACAATGACAGCATGACAGATGTGAGTAATACAAACGACATAGCTAGGATAAAAGACAAGTGTACAAATGAGCATAATCTGCTTGACAGTGCTGACACTACCAAGGGCAAAGTCATCAACAATGAAAATGTTCATGAACATGAAACAAGTCAACCAGAGTCTCTGAGCATCCTTGCAAATCGTAATTTACTAAGCATAGATACATGCATTATTACTCCTCTTACTGACTTTTAGAATTGCATTGCTGATTATGTGTCGTATAGTAGAGGTAAACATACCGATTTAGCTAAGATATATATATATATATATATATATATATATATATATATATATATATATATATATATATATATATATATATATATATATATATATATATATATATATATATATATATATATATATATATATATATATATATATATATATATATATATATATATATATATATATATATATATATATATATATATACTAATGTACAATATTTAAATTTACAATGTTCTGTATCCTGTTTTGAGTTAACACTGGTAGTCCTGAACCAAGGAACTTCTTATGCATGTGGATGACATTTCTCTTCGGCATATTGAAATGGCAATGCTACGACAATCTAAGTATTTAACGAGTGATGTGATCAATTGTTAGGCAAAACTTTTGAATGCCAAGGAATCTAGAAGAAACTCTTCCGAGCCATATCGATGTTTTTCACCACAGCTGTGTGTGTAAGTCAAATATTTATATAAACTTATTTCAACAAGTAAATTTTGTAATGTTTTTTCCCTTGATTAACATCAGAAACTTTACTTGTCTTGCATACAGATGATGCTTCAAGGAGAACTGGACACTGTTGAAAATTTTATGGTGATTAAGGATATAATGAAAGAAGAGTTTACCCAATTCTCGGTTAACCCAGATAGAATTGATTTTGGTAGCATCGACAATATACACTCTTTCTGCATGTTATATTTAATTTATTTGTTGCCTAATTAAATCTTTTAAAATCTACAGTTATTCTTCCCAGTTATATATAAAAGGCATTACCATTTACTAGTCATTGACAGAACAAGTATAAGTTCATCATCATTGATAATGTGCATCGTGACGGAAAACTAGAAGAATTTTTCCCTGATAGACCACTGTCTTTTGTAAGATTTTATGCTCTCTTTTGCTTAACAGCACTACATGCTGTTTCTATTCATTATTGTGAATGTACAATGACACATAGAGTGTACCTTCCCCAAAAATTTTGGGTCTGTCTTAATTTTCTTATTTTTGTGATATTGTAGCTCATAATTATTTGTGTCCTAATGTTTTTCCCCCCTTCTCCGCCAGCGTAATGTTCTAGCAGAATACTTGAAAGACATCGGTGTTTCAAAGGTAAAAGTTGATCGCATCAAAAAACTGCAGCCTATTCTTGCAAAGATGAAGTGGAGGAACAACACTAACAAGACTGATTGTGGTGTTTACGTTATGAGACATATGGATACATTTAAGGGTAATCTAAATTGGACCTGTGGGCTTAAAAAAGGCGATGTGAGTTTCAGAAGTAATACAATTATTTTTAATACATAATTCAGTACACATTTGTACATGTTCTAACCCCTTGTTTTCTTTTTTTTTCCTAGGATGCTCCTCTACTGATTCTGCGGAAGAAATACATTTCATATATGATTTCAACAGAAGGCAATGTATGGTTTGATGCTGTACTAAAGAAGGCAATGGATTTCCGTTCAAACCCACTGCCATGGGAAGAATACGACGATGAAGATGAGGAAGATGCTGAATTCAAGCCGTAAAAACTTTTTTAGTTTCGTTTGTGACATGTGTGTGAGTAATGTAACATATATTGAGGAAGCTACGAGTCGAACAACCTGAAGTTTGAAAAAAATTTAATTCAAGAGAGTGTTATATTCCGGAAACAAATTTCAATAAAGTTTATTATGTTCTTGTAGAACAACAATAATGTTTATTGTGCAAAACGCCTTAAAATTATTGTACTCTGGGAAAACAATTCCAATAAAGTTGATGATGTCCCTGCAGAACAAAAATAATGATCCTTTAATACAAATGTAATATACTTTGGCTATAAGAGTAATGTACTTTGGCAGTCAAATCGAATTGTACATATAAGCCTTTAAGAATGTTCCTTGCAGAACAACAATAATGATCCTTTAATACAAATGTAATATACTTTGGCTATAAGATTAATGTACTTTTGCAGTAAAATCGAATTGTACATACAAGCCTTTAAGAATGTTCCTTGCAGAACAACAATAATGATCCTTTAATACAAATGTAATATACTTTGCCTATAAGAGTAATGTACTTTGGCAGTAAAATTGAATTGTACATACAAGCCTTTAAGAATGTTCTCGTAGTGTATATTATGGTTTTCTATCCTTGAATCAAAAATTTGGACCTTCCACTTCGTTATCAGATTCATCTTCTTCATCGTCGTCCTCCACATCATCAGATTCATCTCCTTCATCGTCGTCATCTTCATGGTGGTATTTGGTGAATATGCAACAGAATGTAAATTAAATATTAGATCTTATAAGGAGAAAATGGCCAAAATGAACAACTAAATTGATATACATTCAATGTTAACCAAATATACATTGCTGAAATTCTCATCTGTGCCTTCAGAACAACCATAATGTTCATTGCAGAAAGAGCTTATGTGCCTCCATATAAGAGTGATGATTTAGGAAGGTAAACACTATGCGCTATACTTGTATAATTTAATAATTATTTAACATTAACGTAATATGCTTTAACAAGAAACCAAATTATACATACCTCTCAGATGGTTTGGTTCTTTGCAAGTCCTAGAGTTGTGTCCTTGGCGGCCACATGTTTTGCAGTACCTCTTCTCTTTTCCTCTTTTCTTTAGGGCTTTTAACATTTGTGATTCAATTCTCTTTCCCTTGGTCCTACCCTTGTTTTTAGATTTTTTAGGAACATGAATCACCAACTTCTGAGGTATTTTGCAGCCCACATACTTTTCTATTTCTTTCATCTTGTCTTTCTTCTTTGTTGGAACACTTCTGTTACTAATCATATCCAATCTAATATCTCTCAGTTTTTCAATCAAAAGCTTCATGTCATTATCATCACACTCAGCTACTCTGACACAAGAATAAACCTCTTGCCACAACTCAGTACTCAAACTTTTCCGGTCAGAAAACTTTTGAGAGACATCTATCAATTTGCCATCTTTATCAAAGACAGGCTTACTCATTGCAGCTTTTGTCCATCTTTGCATTATGTACTGTTCTGGTATTTTATGAAAATCTTGGTTGTGTAGAATCCAAAGGCAATGCCTGCACAACAAGCCCATTCTCTGAAACATAGAACAGGAACAAGTAATCTCCATGTTATATGGTGAATATGCTACGTTCCATGACTTATTTGGCACCTGCAAGTCTGTTAGAATATATATTTTTGTCTCATCAATCTTCTCTACATTTTTAAAACGGCAATCAGACAAAGCTGCAACCAATTCTGTTTGGAAGTCTTTGAAAATGTTGTGCGAGTATATTTCAGAAGCATGGACTTCAAGGTTTGACTTTGTTTTCTGTGGGATTTTAGAGTGTTTGTTGTCATTGTTCAACTTGGACTGCTTGTGTCTTTGTGCTTCCAAGGCACTCTCATAGCACACCCAAAACTCAACAAGGGTCAAATGAGGTGTGAGGAACCTGTCAAAGAAACTGTTTTCACTCTCAGACCTAGAAGTAACCCTCATCAAGCCAGACATTGAAACATCTTTAAAATAGGCAGGGATCCACTGTTCCCTGAGATCATACAAATCTGAAAACCACTCGTGTTCTACAAGTTGATAATCAGTCATTATCTTCCCCCATTGTTCTTCGAATTCATCAAGCTCAAGTTGGTTGTTCCAAACACACCTATTGAGCATGGTCTTAAAATCCTCATCTTGAAATAGTTGATAACTCACTTTTTCTCTTAGTTTCTTCATTATGTGCCACATGCACAGTCTGTGTGTTGACTCCTTAAACACTTCCGGGACTACCGACTTCATTGATTTGTCCTGATCAGTAATTATAATTCTCGGCTGGCACCCGCCCATTGCTTCCAAAAATGTCTTGAACAACCATGTGTAACACTCAATACTTTCATCACCTATCAACCCAGCTCCAAAGGTTATGCACCCTTTGTGGTGATCAACTCCTGTGAAAGGCACAAACACCATATCGTACTTGTTTGTTCCATATGTAGCATCTGCTGATAACACCTCACCGAACATCATGTAGTTCTTTATGCAGATCGGATCTGCCCAAAACACTCTAGCCAGGCACTTGTTTTCATCTACTATAAAATCAAAGTAAAATGAACTGCATGTGTCTTTTTTCCCAATAAGATTCTCAACAAACATTTGCGCATCAAAATTACCAATGTAGGTTTTTATGTCCCTGACAAAGTTTTTGAAATCAACCTCAGTAGCACCAATGTTGTCGTAACCTCCACACAGCTCCTTCCAACCTCTATAGGCTTTTACACCACCTAGTTTTAGCACCTTTACCTTTGTGACAAATTGTTTCTGTACCTTTGTCATTTTTCGGTTTCCTTTCAAAAATATTGTAGATTCAGGCGAAGCAAGTGGATGGTTATGGGCTTCATCAAATCTGGTAACAATATAAGTTCCATTTTCTTGGTATTTGAACTGCACTAATGCACGACAGTCAATTCTTGTAATCGGCCTCACACGGCTTATGTCTGTCACATCAGATTGTGCATCATTGTCAGCAGTATCAGTATCGGTATCAGTCCTCTTCCTTTTCCTACTTTCCTTTACACCTTGCCTATTGCAGACAACATTCCTTAATGCAAAACTGTTTGGTAACTCATTGTCTTTAATCCTTTTTGTTGTTGCAAGTCTTGGCGTAAACCCACAGATTGTACAATATTCTTTGTAGAATAACTCTGCTGATTCTAGCTTTTCGAATACTTGTCCTACTTTAGGTTTCTTTTCCTCCGGGCTGAATGGAATGTACTGGAGTGCATTTAATGTTTCAATTCTTGTTCTTGGTGTTTTGAAGCTGTTATTTGTAGAAGAAGACGTAGTTGCATCACTTGTACTCATTGTCTGCTTCAACAGTAGTTAAGTAAGTAAGTATATTGAATATTATTGCATCAATAATGCAGTAATCCAATTCTAATATGCTCTACAAAGATTGGTAATTTATTTCGTACAAATAAAGGTTCATATATAATGTATTCCTGCCAATGTCCATTATCATGCCTTTAAAGGAACATTTATTTTACTGCTAATGTTCATAGGAAATATTTTTGTCCATTTTGATATAGCATATATAAAATGTATTGAATGCTAATGACAGTAAACAAACAAATAGACATAATACTATTTCATTAATATCAGAAAAATATTTACAAAAGTCATTTAAGGCTTTCAAAAGCATAAAGCCTACTAAGGCTTATACTGAAAAAAAAAAAACACAAGATAATACAAAACAACAATAAACTAGAAAACTAACTTAATATATTTCTAAACTAATCTAACAGTCGAAGTCATAATAACCCTCATCACCAGACTGCTCCTCAATATCATATTCTTGTCTGTATCTTTCATATTGTCGTGCTTGTTGTTTATGATGTCTAATTATTTCTTCACGACTAGACATAGTCGTGCAAAGGCAGTATCTTTCAAGGACCCGATTATTCTTTGTGACAGTGATTATTCCATTTTTATTTCCCCGAACCGCGTTTCGGTAATAGTCCCTAGCAATTACCCTTGGCTCGGTCCCTATAAGGAACCAACTTGACCAGGCCTTGCACACCTCGGCCATGTTTTTCTTTTCTTCCCTCCAAGGTCGGTCAAAAAAATCCGGAGCAATGCCTGAGTAGTAAGGAAAGGATGTAAAGGACGACTGTGTGATGGTACATCCATCTCCACAGGAATCTCTTCTCCATCAAACCAGTTTGAAGAAAACTGTCTTACTTTCCATTGCCAATAATTATCCACGAAACTTTGTTTGTAAGCATCATTCTTGTAGTGGACTATTATGCACTTTGAGTAAGACATTGTTTTTTTTTTTAAGAAAATTAAGTAGTTTTCTGAAGAGATTAAAAGTTTTGGTTATTGGAAAAGGTTTTTGAAATGAAGGTAGGATGGAAAACTGGTTGTGTACTCTTGGGTTTATATAGTGGATTAATTGAGTATAAGAGATTAAAATTTGTGAACAGTTGTGTCTTTTCAACTGCCACAAACATAATCATGGTAATTAATAAATTGGGTGAAGTTATCTATGTTACTAAAATCTCTTGCATAAAACAGTATATGCACATTATGAAAATACGT